>NC_091127.1:123425833-123725833 GCF_040183065.1 Periplaneta americana
AAAACAAATCAAATTAAATGCAACATTTCGTAGCAGCTGCGAGTGCGTGCGCATATAGATCTATTTTTCATTCTCTTTAAAGCATTCCTTTACGATTTCTGTAAGTGTCTGACGGCTAGCATGACTCTCTAGATTATATCACTGAGATGCTATTCTATTAAAACTTATTTTGTACTTTCCACTACATATTAAATGAATTGACGAGTCTTTTACTCAGAAGTCATTGGATAAACTAACTCCGTGAAAATACGGGAGAAAACCTCACAACAGGCATAGCCTATACTCTAACAAGAATATCGTCGGCTTACATACAAAATACATTAAGTAAAAAATATACTTCCGAGAAAAAAGGCGTTTTGAAAGCTCTTAACATAGCTGAATCCTCAAAATATTATTTTTAGTAAGTTGTTTCTTTTTATGTATCTTTAATTTTCCTATTTTAAGTTTTTACATAAATATTATGTACATTATATGCCTTTTTCTCAGAAATAATCTTTTTGACTTGTTGCTATTAATCCGTCGATATCTTAAGATATACTGGTATTGAAACTCAGGTCCTTTTGATAAGAAATCATCAGCTAACAAACTGCTCTACAATAGTACATTATGCAACGAGCCTACAATGGTAGTAATTAAGACGCGGGTATGTTCGTTTATGAAACGAACGCAAGTTTCATACGACTTTTTATGCTCGACCATATTTCTAACTTGAAATTATTCAAAAGTATTCATGTTATGGTTATCTAAGTGAAGAGCGGAACTGACCTTCTAAATTGTGAGATGTGCGCAGACGCGAAAGTATTGATTTTTTCCGAGGAACGAATGTCATTGACCTTGATATAATCTAGAGAATAACATGAACATTAATCTTGATATAACCTTGAAATTGATTTAGAATTGAAAAACGAGATGACAAATTGAATTTATTTGAATATTATTTACAATTAACGCTAATTATTATAGTAACAGAACATAACCTTCTGCGACAGTATTGGATTTCCAGCCTCCGTGACGTTTTGCTAGTTGTCTTTCGATTGAATATCCGAGAATAATCGATACTTGCGGTTTTATAATGCTGCAATGGTGATTTCTCATTGGCTGAACAACTGAAGTATAATGAATAGATGTACTTTAATGAGGTGCATTAAAGGGCTACTACCAGGTATATAATTACTACATTTCGGCATGGTCGAGTATAAAAGGTATTAATTGAAGGGTTCAGAGCATATAGGGCCAAGCGCCATTTATTAAAAACGGAGAAAACAAGAGTTAAATTAACTGATTACCACAATTTAACGAAACATATGGCAAGTAAGATAAAGTATGCATATTAGAATTAAATGATATGTCAATCTTAATTAAATTATGGTATTTACTTAACTTTAACTCTTGCTTTCTCCTTTTTTAATAAATGGCGCTTGGCCCGCTATGGCTCTGAACCCTTCAATTGAGAAAAGGAAAAGAGAGAAGCTGATAAATGACTGCATTGTTTTTCTACATAGGATTTTTCTTCACTGCAGTACAGAGATTAATAGGGATGATGAATGAGCTTAAAGGAAACAATAAGAGATTGTGAACCCATGTCCAGTAATGCCTCTGTTAAGAGTTACAAGCAATAATGTACTGAGATCGTGGGGGCTGAATGTCATTTTTGTAACCATGAACGGATGAAGTGACAACATATTTATTTAAAATCAAGAAAGGAATAACCAGATGATATAATATAATCCATATACAACACAATAGTACATTATGCAATGAGCCTATAATGGTAGTAATTAAGACGCGAGTTTCATAATTTTCATACGAGTGTCTTAATTATCATTATAGGCAAATTTCATACGACTTTTTATGCTCGACCATATTCCTAACTTGAAATTATTCAAAAGTATTCATGTTATGGTTATCTAAGTGAAGAGCGGAACTGACATTCTAAATTGTGAGATGTGCGCTGACGCGAAAGTATTGATTTTTTCCGAGGAACAAATATCATTGACCTTGATATAATCTAGAGAGTAAAATGAACATTAATCTTGATATGACCTGGAAATTGATTTAGACATTGAAAAACGAGATGACAAATTGGATTTATTTGAATATTATTTACAATTAACGCTAATTATTATAGTAACAGAACATAACCTTCTGCGACAGTATTGGATTTCCAGCCTCCGTGACGTTTTGCTAGTTGTCTTTCGATTGCATATCCGAGAATAATCGATACTTGCGCTTTCATATTGCTTTCTGATTGGTGGAAAACCTGAACTTTAATGAATAGGTGTACTTTAATGAGGTCCATTAAAGGGCTGCTACCAGGTGTATAATTACTACATTTCGGCATGGTCGAGCATGTAATAATTAATCCATACCGTTTTCAAAGTATAAAAAATTAACTCAAATTAACTTAAATAAGAACCTAATTAAATAACGTAATATTTTTCCGTACCTACAATTGAAGACCTGAGAATGATATGTGGATAAAGACCATTTTTTTTATGAAATTGAGATTTTAATGCGAAACGCACCTATAGCTCTTACTCCATCTATTGGTGTGGAATGGTAGTCAAATACTTAATACAAAGAGAACTAGATAGTTCTGAATATTATCAATTTTTATATTTTCACTTTTGTTGAGAAGGAGAAGTGGACAAAGCCCAGACTTATCCTGTTCTCACTCTCAGCGTGACACACACATGCTCGTGACTGATACTTTTGTTGTTATGAACAAAGGAGTGCATGTGAATTAAATTAATTTGGATTTAGCTGCAAATCTGTACGATTCGCCATTGCCAATAAGTCAGAAAAACTGGGTGAAATTTTGAAGCTTGAGAAGTTCATTCCTCCAGTTTATAAGCAGTGGTATGATTATTTTCGTAAAGTAGATGTGGATAGTAAAGGAAAGGACACATATATGGACCGAGTGACAATACTAGCATATGAACATGATATGTTTCCTGACAGCAGACATTAATATTTTGGTAAATAATATTTATATTTATATTGTGACAGCTGCAACGGGGTTCGAACACGCGTCCGACAGGGCGCGCGGCAGACGAAACGCTGGTACGGTGAGCATCTGCATGCTGAAGGGCAGAGGGGGTATATTACGTCAACGCGGCGAGGGGAGGTTGCGCGCGCAGCTGCTACTTGCGGAGTGAATGGGGGACGGACCCTCCTGAATCGTCCAGAGGAGTACGTCGAAGTGGAGATATCCAGATAATTCGAGAGAGCTATCTCAGGACAGCCGTAGAAATTTCTCGTAACTATGGTTTAGCTATAAAAGAAGAAACGCGAGCGAACGTGAGCAGTTTTCAGTTTATTCAGCCATTCAGTGAGTAAGCCAGTGAACAGAGCAAGCCAGCCAGTCTTGTGTACCGGAGTTCGACTTGAGTGTGCGTCCGCAACTGTATCAGCATCCGAAGGCCTGAGTTCGAGTGCAGTGGACCGCAGTTGGAGGGACCTGAGTTCGAGTGCAGTGGACCGCAGTTGGAGGGACCTGAGTTCGAGTACAGTGGACTGTCTCTGAAGGTCTGTGGTTCGAGATACTGTGAACTCGAGTGACTGAGCTAGAAGAACTGTGAACTGAGAACTGACAGTTCTGATTTGTAAATAGTGCTTTGTGAACATTAGTTAAAATTAACAGTTCATTGTTGTTCGTAATAGTCCAAGTAAATTGTCATTGTCGTCAGTGGAGTGCTATAACGAATACTGTGTAGAGTAAAAATGCTATTGTTGACGAGAGCGTTTAAGGTGAATTGTAGAAAGGAATTATTGTTGAGATAATAAAGTTACATTGTTGTTTAGTTTAAAAAGTTACAATATTTATATACACATGTTGTCTTGAAATAATTTTAGAGTGAGAACTGGATACGTTTATTGCTTATATTTTACATCTTGATTACACAACTTTTAACACTGTATCACTTCGGAATATGCATGATAAGACTTTCTTGTGTTAAATTCTAACGTACCTCGTTTACATGTTTCGACCTTTTATGGGTCGTCCTCAGAACTGGCCGTTGTTGGCTTTGGCGCCTCTTGTTATGTTTCCTGTGAGGGTGTGCTCGTGTAGTGTAATGTAGAGTCAAAGAGTGGTGTGTGTTCTGAAATTGAGTTGTGTGTTGAGAATTTCGTTGGGGTGTGTTTTTGTGTGTCTGTAGGCTATATTTCATATTGTTCTAGTGTGTTTAGTTTCTGGCTTTTTGGTTGGATGTGTAGTATTTCCATGTCTGTGTTGATGTCTCTGTGGGTGTGGTTAGCATTTGTGATGTGTTCTGCATATGTGGAGGTGTTTTGTAATTTTGTTATGGCTGTGATGTGTTCTTTGTAACGTGTTTGAAATGATCTGCCTGTCTGTCCTATATAGAAGTTGTTGCAGGTGTTACATTTGAGTTTGTATATGCCTGTGTGGTTGTATTTGTTTGTTTGTGCGAGATCGTGCGTATTTGCTTGGTTTCCGCACAAAACCAATCCGCGGAAAGTCTAAAATTCCACATTCAGTATTCCCAACCTAACACACATAACAACTTCCCTCTTCTTACCGCTTAAGTGACATATTGATTTTACTACTTTAGGCTTTTAACATATTATTTTTAGAGACGTTCAATATAGTAATAATTATAAATTGGAAACTTACCACTGCAATTTCACCTAAATTGCACTGTAAATTATTGTTTTTAAATATTTGCAAAAATTAAGTAAACTGTACAACTCCACTAAAGTTACTGCATTCGTGATGCAAGTAAAATTAAGGAAGCCGTGAAAAAATCAACAAGACCGGCAAAATTAAACTTGCCGATGTTATTACTGCAATATGTTATATAAATAATATTGTTAAAATATTAAAATGAAAAATAAATCATTACATATCCTTACCGTTTGTTTTAAGTTCGCATTTATAGACTGGGGGGGGGGGGAAGGCAGACGTATATCACAGCCTGCTGGAGTATAGTAAACACAGAATACATTTTAAAGCAACAATGTTGAAGATAGCTATTTTTCTTTTGCATATTTGCCGTCATTGAAGAGAAACCAAGATGGAGATTTCATTGCAACTAATTAGAAATTCCTCTTTCAGGTATGTAATAAACGATCTTCGCACAAAATAGTGTACGATACACGAACAGAAATTCGGAAATTAAAAAAGCTCAACTACGTTTCGCTTTTTCAAACTTTTCCTCGAACATGAAAACTTCAACGTACCGCTCTTGTAAGGCATACTACTACTGTGTTGTTTGTTTGTTGAGATATTTTTGTAGAGTGCTTATATTTGTTAAAAATAATATAAAGGGACTTAGTTAATTTTTACTACAATGACATGAAATAATTATTTTTTTATGCTAAAACACATTTTAAGTGATGTTGTTAAGGTAGATAGTGTTTTAAGTTTATATGTTTGTTAGTTTTTATTAAAAGAATTCAGAATTTTGATTGAGAGTGAGAACTGAATAACTCCATTGTCATTTTATATTAATAATTCATTGAAGGTTCAATTGATTTACTTTAATAGTATAAAATGTTAAAAAATATCGGAAATTTGTCACTGACTATTAAGACATTTACTACTGTCTTGGTCTTTATCCACTTATAATTCTCAGGTCTTCAATTTGAAAATCTACAGTTAGTAAAAAGAGATTGAATGTTACAAAGACAAAATACTATACACACTTCTGACGATCTCTTGGGGAATAATCACCGGGATCATATTGATGATAAGCAGTCCGCTAACTGGGATACGAGTAGGCCGTTGAAGAATGGAAAAGAAAACTTGTCCCACAGAAGCTGCGTTCACAATAAATCTCATTGAGCAAAGTTAGGATACCTGAAGAGAAACCGTAAGATAACTGGTTGAATTATAGATGACTGGAATCAGAGAGGCTTCAGTGCAGCGAATAGATCTAAAAATGGACAGGAAAGTCGGATTTCGCGGCCCAGACGGCGGAAGTGACGAGCGATGGAGGAATGCGGCGAGAAGCAGGTCTACATACAACAAGCAGCCAAGGGGTGTCAGAGACGAGGGAGGCCGAAAATAATGCATTAGGTAGGCTTATGTCTCATATAGATATTCGACAATGTTTGAGGGCCCACGTTACAGTTGTTTTGATATTAGGAACGTTATTTATTCTGGATTGTAATGAAGGAAAGAAATCGATTAACAGTAACTTTATTAAGCTACGATAAAAAGATGTATGTATGTATGTATGTATGTATGTATGTATGTATGTATGTATGTATGTATGTATGTATGTATGTATGTATGTATGTATGTATGTATGTATGTATGTATTTATTCACACTGCAAATGGGTATATACCCGGTGGCAGTGGTAACTAATTACACTCAATAATGACAATTAATAATAAACATAACTAATAAAAACAATAATTAATAATAATAATAATAATAATAATAATAATAATAATAATAATAAAATAATAAGGAGCATCCTAAATTAAATGAAGCATGGTCACTTAAAATAACATTTAAAGTAAATCTAATTTGTATCTTAACCCTAAGTTCGAACTAAGACCCACGAGTGTGACAGGTTCATACCTGCACTAGTACCTTTCGGCACTACACTTATTTCGCTGTCAACTCACTCACTGCACTGATTCTACCTGATTTCACTAACACTTCTAAACATTTCACTGTTCAAATACATTGTACAGCCACTTCACTGACACCAACACACTTCACTTACACAATAGACTTCACTGACACTACACACTTCACTGACACAACACACTTCCTCACTGATAGAACACTTCAAATAACAAGATATCAATTACACCCTTTAAGTAGTGTGTATAATATAGTACCGTCTATTAGTAAAGTCCTTAAGGCTATTTTTAAATACATTTTTGGTTATTGGTAAAAGATATCAAATAATAGACGACATTAAGATGTATGGATCATATGCGGAGACTAAGAGGAAGGCAGAAAATAGGAAAGACTGGAGAAAGCTGAATTTGCAGTGAAAGGTCTTGTAAGTTCATACATATGTAAGTTATGTAGCCTATACTTTTTGCTGGTTGAAAGAAAGAGAAGGCCTTAAGGCCTTAACTCTTCTAGATAAAATAAATTATTATTATTATTATTATTATTATTATTATTATTATTATTATTATTATTATTATTATTACTGCTACTACTTTAATTTAACGTCATTTTCATCAACATCTAATTACTGTTTTCTTCCTTAGGTCCATTCCATCTCCACTCTTGTGAGGATGAGAATGACAGTTTCGTGAACGTAACTAAAGGTACGTGAAGCAATGATTCCTCGTTCTTATGAACAGCACAGTACAGTGTCATCGCATAAGATAATATAGAACAAATTCAAGATAAGAGGTGCATAGCCTATCAGTCAGCGTGGAAAGAAGATGCATTTTGTTTCGTTAATGAAATCCGATACTGCAGGATTATTACTTACAGTTAGAAATTCTACTAAAGAGGCGTCGTGGTCTAAGGCATCCTACCTAGACTCGCGTTAAGGAATGCGCGCTGGTTCGAGTCCTCATGGGGGAAGAAATTTTCTCATGACGGAAGGATCATCGTGCTAACCACATGATACCTCTATTCTGGTTGGATGATCGTCCACCTCTGCTTCGGCATGTGAACGTGAGGCCAGCAGCCGTCTGGTCGGTCTGGGCCCTTCACGGGCTGTAGCGCCACGGAATATTATTATTATTATTATTATTATTATTATTATTATTATTATTATTATTATTATTATTATTATTATTATTATCATTCCAGCAGAAATACATGTTTTGATAAAATAATTTTTTCAGGGGTGTAACGTGCATTACAGCTTCAAGAATTGAAAGCACTTCATGAAAGGTCAAACATTGAATAGAGTCGAACAATTCAGAGTCTATGTTTAGGAGCGAGTTATGTAGTATGTTGGGAATTAGCTAAGGCACTAAAACCCTTTACGGATGGTGAACTTGTAAAGAGATATATGGTGCCTGAACAAAATATAGTTAATTAGCCTATATCTCTGTAGCCTACTGGAACAGCTCTAATGTGAATTCACAGAACATAGATTTAGTGGTTTTAGACGTATGGAGAGTGATATTAATTTTTTTTGTTAATCCTTTAATAGTAAATTTAGTACAACCCGTGAGAGTGCAGTTCCAGGACGAGTTAATTGATTTACTAAGTAACGTAGAATTCATAACTAAATACAGAGAATATGACTTGACAAGCACAGAACTATTAAAAAAATGAACAAGACGAAATATCCCAAGATGAGCTCATTCGCTGCCACTATGTTAGCTAGCTTTGCCTCGACATATGTGTGCGAACAATTTTATTTTCGAGAATGAAGATTGATAAATTCAAACATAGATCCCGATTAACAGATGAGCATCTTTTGAGTCAGCTGCGCATTGCAGTAAATTCGTTGGAAATAGATTTACGATTACTCGCAGAAAAGAATGAACATGTTGAATAGACCGCAGTGTATAGTGCAATATGAAAATAACATTATCTATGATATACGAGTAATAATATCATAACTATATTAAATATAATAAATAATGTAATAACTGAATATTACAGTGTATACTCTTTCCTTTTTCAAATTCAGTTTATTATCCGTATTTGTAAGAGTGTAAGAACTATGCCACGAGCGGTGCTGCAATGTAGTTGCGGAGCCCAGTCCGTACACAGTGTGTGTTATGCACTGCAGCATCTTCCGTGTAATCGGGGTTTTTGCAATTTTGAGCATACCTGGGCTAAGCGTACTTCTCTCAAGAGAGAGGGGAAATATGAATAGACTCCTTAAGGATGCATTTTTAGTACCGGATATTTCTCGTATATGACAGACACAGGAACCTAACGGTCGTCATATATATCAGCGGGTCTTGTCAACTGGATGTTCTTCATATGCACTCAACTACCTCTTGTATGCTGGAAAGTCTCAACAGAGCGTCAGCTCACGGCTTTTTCACCAAACGCGACCGATATTCGATCCTGGAGTTATTTTAGTGAACGAAGCAACTGTAAGAAAGGATTCTTGCGAGTACTTCAGTTTCCTCTGTCACCAAATGCGATGTCATCTCTTCATCGACTCTAATAGCCTCTTTAATCTTTGAGGAAAGTTACATATGAAATTAACATTAATGCGGAAACTTTCGTTCAAGAAACTAAAGCCACAAAGAAAAATATATCAGAGAATGTTTATTTTTAAGACATGGATGATCAATTTTGCAGACTTATTCTGTTAATTGTGATCAAACACTGCAAATTCTTCTTGAGTTCATCGAAATGACGTAGGCCTTAGCAAATTTTCACAGTTTGAGAATTTAAATTCTTTATTTTATTATTTTTATATCATTCACTATTTTTCTCCCTTTCTTTTGTTTTCATTTGTTTGTTTATTTTTCTTTTGTCTTCGTTCACTCATTTATTAATTAATTTATCAATTATCCTCTTAGTTCTGTCTCACATTTTAATGAATTCTTTTAATTTTTAAGGAATTGTTTTCTCTGCCATCATTTTTTGTCTCTCTGCCCGTCTCTTTTCCTTTTTTCTACCTTTCGTCACGACGGCAAAACTTGTTTACTGAATTGTGAAAAGCAAAGGTTTCTTCTTTATTTCACCGAAACTACATGTATATATTTCCACACAGTTTATGAACCCTCCCATACTATCTATACGTTCCACCCTCAGCTCAAACTATCTCCACCCTTTTATGGTCAAGAAAAAGGAAATACTGTTTGTCACACCAAACCTATTTTAACAAGATAACCGACTTTCTTCAATGTCTTGACATTAATAGAAAGAAATGAGACTTGCAAGTGTAAGAACGATAACACATTTCAACACGTTCTGTTTTGTTTTAGACACAAATATTGAGAGCCCATATTAGCTCTAAACTGGAAGTTCATAGGTTTGTAAACTTTAGGTGTATATGACTCTAAGATATAATCATCTTCTCAGAAAATAAGTTAGGTTGTCCACCGCTGTGGTCTCGTGGTAGTATCTTCGCTCCTGAACCCAACTGGCCGGGTTTTGATTCCCCGCTTGGGACGAGTTGCCTGCGTGAGATTTTTTTCGGGGTTTTTCCCTCACTTCTATGGATGAATATCAGGTAACTTTATCAGGCGTATGGAACCCCACTCATTCTCGTCACTTTCTTTCCTCCCTCATCATCCTTTCCTCATCATTCCGGTTGTCTTCCTTGGTTTTCAGATCGCGCCTGTGGCGGCTCTCCTAAGCTGCTGACACTCTCTGCCGGCTTCCATGGTTATGTCAAGCGTGGTAGCTGGTGATCCAGCAGTGGAACCCATTCCCCTCCCGATGGGAGAGGGGGTCTACACCTCAGACAGTTGAGGAGACGGGAGGGGTGGTTTACATCTCAGACCATTTGAGAGGGAATGTGGGGGATTGTTGGGGGTAGAATGGTATATGGATTTGGAGGGATGGCGGGACAGGTCGTCAGGGTGTTAGCGGTTAGGTCGGTTCAGCGTGGGTGCGGTCGGTGGGCTTGCAACTCATCCCAAGTGCGCACAATAGACCTCAGGTCGCGATGCACAAGGATGTTCCCCTTCCGGCCTCACAGAGAGAGAGAGAGAGAGAGAGAGAGAAAATAAGTTGGACTACCAATGTAAAGACGTGCGTGATAATTGACTAGCTATTTGGAGTCGGTCAATGATGATGTTTCATCAAAGATAAACGGAATTCGTTTCCAGGAGAATCTGTAGGATGTTTGATGGACAAGAGGTCCTTAGAAATAGGTTTCCTCCAAGTACTTCGCTTCTCTTTACGTTGTTATTCCAACACTGGCTCATTATGTCAGTCATCTAGAATCTTCCCATCTCAGTTAATTTAACTTTTTTCCAAGTTCACGAGAGACAATAAAAAGAAAATAGGGTATTGAGCACATTACATATTTACTGTAGGAATAGATGTTGATACACGAGCATATTTTACATCAGCTACTATAATTATTGCAGTACCAACAGGAATTAAAATTTTTAGTTGACTAGCCACTGTATATGGATCTCAACTATCTTATAGAGCTGCTTGTTTAATCACATGAATATGCAAAAAGAACTTGTTATGACAAAATAAATTATGACATGGAGAGTTATGGGAAAGTGAAAAGGATGACTGCAAGACAATTTATTGCAGTCAATTTTTATTGCAGATACTGTAGAAAGAAATTTCCCAATAGGTTTTGACGTGAAACTACGTATTTGTCCTTACTAGGAAGGGAGGTAACTTGGGAATTGTACGTCACATAAAAACGCAACCCCTTCTCGTCGCTAAAAGAGGAACAAGAGTAATATAAGAAGAACATGGGAATTACAAAGATAACAAGGGGAATACAGGAAAAGCATGGGGAATGCTAGGAGAACAAGGCTCGATAAAGAGAAACTGGGGAATACAATGAGAGAAAACTAATAGGTGAACAAGAGGAATATAAGGAGAACAAGGAGATACAAGGAGAACAAGAGGAAGAAAAGGAGAACAAGGGAAATTCTCGGATAACAAAACGGATTACAAGTAGAGTAAGAGCAATGCAAGGAAAACAAATGGATGGCAAGGAAAACAAGAAGAATACAAAGAGAACAAAGGAAATACAAGAAGAACAAGGATAAGACAAGGATAATAAGGGGAACACAAGAGAACTAGGAAAACAAGGAAACGGCAAAAAGAACAAGAGAACGAAAAGGAACACATGGGGACGAAAAGAAGTAGCCTGCAAGGGAATATAGGAGAATAAGGAGAGTGCGAGAAGAAGAAGAAGAAGAAGAAGAAGAAGAAGAAGAATACAAGGAGAACAAGGGGAATGCGAGGAGAAGAAGAAGAATAAGAAGGGAAGTACAAGGAGAATAAGGAGACAACAGGGAGAACAAGGGTTCGACAACGACGACAAGGGAACAAGAAGGAGAACAAGGAAGCGACAAGCAGAAGAGGAGAATATTCCATTAATTGCGTGGCTATGTCTTTATTTTTTTCGTGTTATTTTATGAATTTTATATTATATTTAATTTTAATGGGAGGATTATGACGATTAAATAATATTAATAATATAGGCCTAATACCTTGTTGTAGATTATTTATTGATAGTAATATTTTTGCACTGTAATAAATTTTGATATTTACGTGTTTATATAGGCCTATTAGTAGGCCTAAAGAACTATGCTTTAGTTATTGAGAACTTGAGTCTTTTCCTTCTATATGAGAAGAACTGGTTCTATTATGGATTTGATCAGACAGATCATAAGTTGACTAAATATAACGAGAAAAAACAGCAGGCCTAAGATCATAAAAGGGAAACATTTTACGTACGACAACTTGGAACTGCAGAGGAATTCACTATAAATGAAGAAGAATTAGATTCCATATTAAATGACGCTTTCAGATACTGTATTAAAGAAACAAATCTTTTTGCTTTTTATCTCTTTAATTTTTTTATTTTATTCTCCATTGCCGAAGTGAAGAAGCGACTATAGGCATTTGAAATATGGATATGGAGAATTCTGGAGCGTGTGAAATAGACAAACAGAATAAGAAATGAATGTGTTGGAAAGAGTGGGTAAAGAAAGAATGATGCTGAAACTGATCAGGAAGAGAAAAAGAAATTGGCTGGATCACTGGCTAAGAAATTGTCTATTGAAGGATGCACTGGAAGGTATGATGAACGGGAGAAGAAGTTATCAGATGATAGATGACAAGGACGAGTCAAAAAGTAACCTTGGAATGGAATGAAATTTAACTGAGGGGGGCACGGATGACCCAGCACTGCGATCTATTGAGATCTATTGTGCTAACCCTCAATATGGAATGGGTTGCGTGCCACAGATCCCTACGCGCACCAACCCAACCACATGACTCCCTTAACGACCGGTCCCTACAACCGACAGAATCCATATAGCCTACCATTCCTGCTTCGGCAACTTCCCTCAACTTCCCCCTGTCGGTCCGAGGCGAAACTCCTCCCCCGAGTAGGTCCGCCTCGGGTACCATTGCAGAAGCTAGTCAACTTCGCTGAACTAAATTCCATGGAGGCCGGTCGAGAGAGTCAGCAGATTCGGGTGGCCGCCGGTAGAGTGATCTGAAAAACCAGAAACGGGATGATGAGGAAAGGTGATGGGGGAGGAAAGGAAGTGGCGAAGATGGGTGGAGTTCCAATCGCTGATAAAGTTACCTGATATTCATCCATAGGAGTGAGGGAAAACCCCCGAAAAACCTCACCCAGGCAACTCGCCCTGACCGGGAATCGAACCCGGGATCGCTGGGTTCGGAGTTACACTCGCTAACCCCTCAGCCACAACGGTGGAAAAAAGTAACCTTAATAACTGTTTTATTAATTGAATATGTAGGCTACAATAAGACTACAAATACTTTATTGCTTTTCAACATAGACCCAACTACGTTCAATGCAAGTGTTCCTGTTATACTATGTTAAAAATGATGAAGTGTTTGTAGAATTATTGTACATATTCAATTAATAAAACAATTATTAAGGTTACTTTTTGACTCTTCCTTGTATATATGGATCATATGCGTCAACTGAGAGGAAGACAGAAAACAGGAAAGATTGGAGAATGCTGGGTTTGCAGTGAAATACTTGTCCTTCAGCAGAACACTATGTTTGTGTATTATGTAAGTGCTCTTATCTTTCTTCCTTTAAGCATATTCATTTATTGTTTATTGCGTGTTTTTATTTTTATGTTCCTTCTTGTTACTTTTTCTTTCCACTTCACTTATTGTCTTATTCATTCTAAATTTATTTATTCAGTTTCTGTATTTTTGTTATTTATTATTCCATCATTTATTTCATTTTTTTTCATTCTTTAATTTCTTTCTCTTATCCCGATAAATGAGGATTCACAAAATTTGTCCGCATCAGGATTCTTTACGTATTGAAAATCTGTGACAAAGAACCTCGGGATTTACGTTTCTTTCTGAAAGAATCATGCTAATAAATTTTACCGATCTGCTTTGAACTCACGAACTTTTGATCTAATGGCAGATGTGGTAAGTAGTTGACCACACGTTAATGTTCAATATCCAAAGAAAAAAGGATAGGTTAGAGGCCATTGTGCTGCTTAGTATTATATGGAATGTTTCTAGTTTCCTTTTCCTTTGGATGCTGAATCCGTTACTAAATGGTCAATTAGCGGAAGACGAAGTAGAGGATTTGCTTCGAGGCCTGAAAGTTGTGCAAGCTAGAGTCTGTAATTTGAAACCCGTGTAGGTGCAATGATTTACTCAATAGAAAGCTCTTTTTTCCAATCACTCTCATTATTTATTTAATGACCACGTATCAGTGTTTCCTGCCGTTTGTTTACTAGGCCATGCTCGAGAATATCAGAATGTCGACATCATTATGAACTACATCAGTAACTTTTACTGTGTGACGATTGTTGTGTTTTGTTTAATTAGTTTTAATTTTGTTTCTGAATGAATGAATGTAAGAGTGCTTGCTTTTATGAATAGCTACTTTTTATTGACACGCTATAATACTGTTGTAGAAAATTAATGGTTCAGGGGTGGGAAGCGTACATTTCCGTCTGGTAAAAAGAATTACTTAATAAGAAAGTTTCAATTTATTACACACTTTCCTATGCCTTAAATGTTGTTTAAGGGGTTAGGTATAACTTACAGCAGTAACATTTTGGAAATATTCAACATTTTTTCCTCCATTACTGAATCTTGTACAATAATGAAAATTACTATGTGTAAAACATTGTCCTTCTGCTATATGAAAAAAAAATTTTACGATTTAAAAAAATTATTTACATTTTTTTTTTTTCAAAATTCAGTTCACTGTGCAGTGATGAAGCATTTTTCACATAACTAAAAAGCTATCCAACATTCTGTGACAAAATATTTTGTGTGTATTTATGCATGTCATATCTACAATATGATGCAAGATCATTCTTTACCTTTGATAGACTGTCTGATAAAAAATCAATTAATTTAAAAATATGGTCAAATATCAGTACTTTCTTCTAAAACAAAATAAAAAATTATTATTTATTAAGGAATGTAGTTGAAAGAGCATGATATTGTAAACATGAGTTTCAGCAAAAAAATAAAAGCGAGAGAACATGAAAAAGTTAACAAATCTATGAGTTATGAGGGAACCGCTACATCACTGCACAGTAAACTGCCACCATTTTGAATTTGAAAGTATGTATGTATGTATGTATATATATATTACACATATCAATTTTCATTAATGTACAAGATACAGTAACGGAGGAAAAAAATATTGAATATTTCCAAACATTTTACTGCTGTAAGCTATACCTAACCCCTTAACAATTTAAGTTTTTCATTGTGACTAGGTCTACAAAAAAATTCGAATTTCCCCTCCATGAATTTTATATAAATGCTAGGTATAGTCTTATTCTACGCGTATGCAAATTCCTGAAGTGCGGAAAAGAGCGAAACTAACATTTTAAAATTATCTCTCTTGACGAGACGATATGTGTCAGAGGAAGAACAACCGCTTTGGAGTAACGGTTAGCACTCCTGACCGTGAAACTAGCGGGTCCGGTTGAGATCGTGTTTGGGGCAAGTTATCTGGTTAAGGGTTTTTCCGGGGCTTTCCCTCAATCGATTAAGAGTAAATGCTGGGTAACTTTCACCACTGCACCCTGGATTCATTTCGTTTGCATTGTCACCTTCAACTCACTCAGGCACTACATAATCATAGCAGTTGATAAAGCGTCGTAAAATAACCCATTAAAAATAACATTTTGTTTGTATACATCTGTAGTCTGATTACTGTAATATGTTACTATAATAGTCAGCGATGTATACCATGGAGGGGAAGGTGAACTGGCCACCCAGCCCACTATATCTTGGCTTTGTTACCTCATGAGTGATGCCATATTGGCGTCACTTATGAGGTTCAAACCTGTCTTCTGATAGTTGACTAAATAAGATCGATAATATTAATAGTGTTAGTTATAAGTGCTGTGGTAGCCTACGTTCTTTATATTTCGTCAGTAGTCTGGTGAAATCCAGTGTGGATAATAGTAACATGTCCAATAAAATGGAACGAAATTTGCAAATAGCGGCAGTTATATGAGCCTTGTTGTCAGCATCTCGGAGCACAACACCACATCACACATTGGACAGTTTTTGGGCTCATGTTCGGGTGCCCGTGGCACGATCCCTCTAAAAACTTTAAATCAACTTAAAACATTTAAAATATCTGATGCAACGATTGATGCCAAAGGATCTCATCCTACTAAAATTATCCTTAGCAATAATTAGTAATCATTTATATTCAAGAAACTTTTATTGTAAATGATTTCCTATGCTTTTTAATTATTTATCTTATAATGTTTTTTATTCAAATTATTGTTGTCTTTTTATTTTATCACATACATCGCTTATTCGCGGATGATTGTATGGTATACAGGGAAATAAAAAGTTATGAAGATACTACTCTTCTTCAGACTGACCTAAATAGAATAAACGATTGGGCAATAGCCAACAAAATGAAAATAAATTCTCTAAAGAGCAAAGCCGTCAGCTTTACAAAGAAAGGAAATAAAATAGTCGCATCGTATACGTTAGGGGGTGAAACCATTCCGGAAGTTAACAAATGTAAATACCTCGGAATAACATTTAGCAGCGATCTCGGCTGGGGGGAACACGTTACGGACACAGCGGGAAAAGCATGGAGAGCGTTACACTTTGTGATGAGGGTACTAAGAAAAGGCTCTGATAAAGCCAAAGAGATTGCATATGAATCACTAGTACGTCCAGTAATGGAATATGGTGCTGCATGTTGGGATCCTTACAGATTAGAACATATTAAGACACTGGAAAAGATTCAAAAACGGGCTCTCAAGTGTTGTCGGAAAAATTCACCATTAAAATGGGACACACTCAAGGACAGGAGAAAGCGAATTCGATTATGCGCACTGTTCAAAACATACAGAGGTGAGCCTGCCTGGAGAGAAATAAAAAATAGGTTGCAACCGCCAAATTACTCTTCAAGGAACGACCACTCATATAAATTGAGGGAAAGAAGACAGAGGACGGACACTGGAAAGTTTTCTTTTCTCAATCGTACTATCAGGGACTGGAATGCTTTACCTGCAGACTTACTAAAGGCTTTACCAACAACCAAAAACGTATTTAAAAATAGGCTTAAGGACTTTACTAATAGACGATAATTATACACAGTATGTAAAGGATGTAAATGATATTTTGTTATTGAAGTGTTGTATCAGTGAAGAATTATGTTGTATCAGTGAAGTGTGTTGTGTCAGTGAAGTGTGTTGTGTCAGTGAAACGTGTTCCTGTCAGTGAAGCTTTATAGTTTATAGTGACAGTGCAAAGTATTTGAACAGTGAAATGTTTTTGAAGTGAAATCAGGATAGAATCAGTGAAATGTGTCGTAGTTCCAGTGCAGTGAGTGAGTTGACAGCGAAATGAGTGTAATGTGGAAAGGTACTTGTGCAGATATGAACATATCATACTCGTGGGTTTTAGTTCGAACTTAGATTTAAGATACAAATTAGATTTATTTTAAATGTTATTTTAAGTGATCGTGCTTCATTTAATTTAGGATATTCCCTATTATTATTATTATTATTATTATTATTATTATTATTATTATTATTATTATTATTATTATTAGTAGTAGTAGTAGTAGTAGTATTAATTATTTGTATTAATTATTGGTATTATTATTAACTGTATTTTCAATTAATAAGTTTATTATTGTCATTATTGAGTGTAATTAGTTACCACTGCCACCGGGTATATACCCATTGCAGTGTGAATAAATACATACAAATAATTCTTTTTAATTATTGTTCATTATGAATGGAGTCCGGCACCGTGGCTTCGTGGTCTAAGGCATCCTGCCTAGGACTCGCGTTACGGAATGCGCCCTGGTTCGAGTCCTCATGGGGGAAGAAATTTTCTCATGAAATTTCGGCCAGTATATGGGGCCGGTGCCCACCCAGCATCGTGATGCACTTGAGGAGCTACGATAGGTAGCGAATCCGGTTATGCAAACCTTCATTTCAATTCAGGAATTCGCCCCTGAGCACGACTTCTACTCTTTCAGGGGCGAGCTAAAGTTTTTCTGTATATATTATATTTTATGTTACAATTATTAGCAAAATTAAAAATAAATAAATAAATAAATAAATAAATAAATAAATAAATAAATAAATAAATAAATAAATAAATAAATAAATAAATAAATAAATCTATAACGGCTGGGGGAGGGGGTTCATCTACTAACCACACGATACCTTCATTCTGGTTGGATGATCGTCCACCTCTGCTTCGGCATGTGGCCGTGAAGCCAGCAGCCGGCTGGTCGGTCTTGACCCTTCGTGGACTGAGCGCCACGGATTATTATTATTATTATTATTATTATTATTATTATTATTATTATTATTATTATTATTATTATTATTATGAATGGATTAATAGGCCGATCTATGAACCCCTTTTTAGGGCGACTTTTGTTGTTAATATGTATAGAATAGTTAGGCGTATATATTATGCCTATTGGTTTACCAGTAGGCATACATTTCTCATGTACTGGATATTCTACTTCATTATTACAAAATACCATCAACTACAAATTACATAATTGCGATAACAGCAAACGACCGTTGAAATGATCTAAAACAAGGTTCGGTCGATGTATTTACTTTAGTCTCGTATTGATAACGAAATTTGAAAGCTGCCAATCACAGACTTTTGCTGTGTTTTATCATTAAAGACCCTCTGTCTACACTACAGTCCACACGGAGAGCATTTAAACAAGCGATAAGATAGCCGCGACCCTGTAACTACACGTTTCATTCGTATATGACTTAAAAGTTCCATCACAGCGTTTATTAATACTCTGTTAAGAGCGTTCACATACCTTCAGTTGCATAAGTAGCCACACCCCTTCCCAACCAACTTAGATGTTCGTTTTATCACATAGGAGAGGAAGGAAAAGATGGTAGACCAGAGAGTGAGTCATCAAATACTTTTTTTATGTCTTTCAGCACAGCTAACATTAACTTTCTCTTGTCTTCCGTTGGTATGATTTAGAAGTTGCTAACTTACGCATTCCTACAGGATATTTCGAAAGTTTCAGTACAAATACTGTTTAGCGTTTCCTTCACGGATTGAGTGTGTCACAAGTAACTTCATATAAATTTGAGAGGTAGGTCAAATATCACATTGATTCGGATGATATATTTTCAGATAGTGATAATAATTTTTCAAAGAGCCTTTCTTTTAAAACGATATTGCAGATGTGATTTGGAAATATGAAGACTACTACTTTAAAAGAAAAAAAATGTGTTTTCAAGCACGAAATCATCTTTAATCTTCTTCATACCAAGCAGCAAACACGGACTACGGGCTGCATGCAGGCCTACCCAAAATTAAAACATAAGTTATATACACTAAGTCACTTTTAAAACAACATAGGTCTACCATTTGTATTACATTATTACTTAGCACAAACTAAGAATAAACATTTCTAATATGGTGCAGAGCTCTCTCTCTCTCTGTCTCTCTCTATAGACATCATTTTATTTTTACTTCAATTTTTATTGTACCTAAGTTTTTGAATGTACTTCACTCCCACCCCCTCTACTAATGAAGTTCAACCGTCCTCCGCACATATCCAAGACCACATATAGTATATACAGTCATAGTAGCCTTACGGTAATAGTAAACAGTACGTTCCAAAAATATGTTCGAGTTTTTCAGTGACGAAAGAGCTTTCAATATTGCATCATTTTCCATTTGCCTACGTCGCATCCCGGTTTCCCCCATCTGCTTCTATTCGCCTCTCTGTAAATTCTAGTGGCTAGGCTGTCTTAGCTCTTTTCTGAGAATATTAATTTCTGTTAGGATTTGGACGTCTACGTAATATTATACCCATACAATTGTTTAAAATAACTTAAATACAAGGGCCTCGTTAAGTAATTAACTGTCACGTGATTTCCCCCCTTTCTAGACCCTACGACATAATCACTTGGACGGACAGTAGATAGTATGTCTGAGTAATTTTATCTTTTCGGATCGGGCAGAAGTGGAGATTGAATTTGCAGTACGTAAGGTACTCTTTTATAGAGTAGGTACAGAATTATTTCAACATGAGTTACTGATACCAAGTACGAACCTGGTAATTGGAATTACGTACAATAGTCTATAGTGCGATAATATGCACATTAGAACTGAAGCTTGTATCGAAATGAACGGCCACCATTTTAAAAAATGTGTTTAAATATCCATATTGTGATTATTTTTCAATTTAACTTCATTCTCTACAGTGTACGCTAATGTGTTGTAGACAGTATAATATACACTGCATAATGGATACGTCCAAATGGATAGCTCAGTTCGTGAGTAAAAACACTCATTGTTAATACTGTACTGTATTTTGATTAAACAAAAACCTAATGAAAATTATAAAACTCAAAAGCGTGATATTTACTAGTTTACGTAAATGGATGAACTATTTTTCTTCCCTCCTATACCTAGTAAAGTGATTTGTTTGTATATTACGCCAGTATCATCGAACTCCAGTCTTGGAAGGGGGTAGCAAACGGTGTTTCCGGTTCTCAATCGTTAATCCAAACTTATAGCCAGGTTAATATTAGAAATGTTGGTAAAAATAAAATGATGTCCCTGTATATGACTACACAGCAAGAAGGATGAATAAGCATTCGAGCGCATGATGTTCTTTGTGCTTTTCTTGCGCGAAGGGAGGAGCGGCAACCAAGGAGTTGTCTCCTCCTACTCTACTATAGTAACCCGCAGCAAAGAGTTTGCAATGCATTAGTACTTTGTCAGGGATGGGCAACTCGTGCTCACAAAGTGCTAAAAAATCTTGAAAGAGAGAAAGACAGACGGAGCCAGCCGCAGCAGTTACAAGTTGTTTGTAGTTTCACTGTAAAAGCAGTTCATTGCCGCGTTGCTCTCTGGCGGCTCATGCAAGTGGTCGTAATATCTAGCCCTACTCCATGATTTGAATTTCAGAATAACGTATGGTACAATAATTACAGTAATTTTAGACAAACTATACCTAAACACACATAACAAATTTATATTATTTCCTAGCTTTGTAAATTAGTTTAGTACTGGAAACTCAAAAACTGAATACAACTTTTTTAAGATAAAACAAATATAGCTGCAACACTTATTTATTATTATACTATTTGTTAATATTTATTACTATATGTCCTATTTGAAACATAGAACGCGAGAATTTACAAGTTTTTATACATTAAAGAGTAATCCTCTGTCCTCAGAAAGGTAATATTCTGTATTCGCAAACAATCACAAATTCAAGGAAGCATTTTTTACATGTCACGGCAGATGAAATAAACTTACTTCTGAGCTCTTTCTGTACATTTAGAGCTTTTACCCTTCTTCCTTGTTTTGAACTCTGCCTCAAGCACATACAGTATATATATGGAAGCAAATAGTATATTTGGAAATTCTAATTTCCTTGGAATCTGAATGGCGTGCTTTCTGTAGATTTATCAATTCAAGCTATAAACTTTCAGGATTTTCTATCGGCTGTAAGCCAAAAGACTTTCAGAAAAATCTCGATTTCTTGTCAATTTTCACTGTTTCTCCAAACTTACCAGTGAATTCTGCTGTAGATCTTGAAGTAGGAACTTAGGCTATATTTGATAAGAAGATTTCTAGTCAAAGAAAGTGAAGTTGTCTATGTTCTACATGATACTGCCACATTTCAGATTTATCTATAAATACTCTTAGCTAGTCGATCATATGTCGTGCAATTCTGTAATTCGCACGCACAACGTGCTAACGATATTTGATAACAGTCTCACTTGTTGATATCTCATTTTTACCTTTCGCTGTTTTAAAGCAGATCTAGACAGTATTTCTTTACTAAAACCTTCACTGTGTTTATTTTTAACTTAAAATTTCATGGATAAAAAAGTGTAATAGAACATAATACAAGCTTTACCTTCCTTCTTAATTAAAAAAATTCTCTTTCGACTTCTCACTAAAGGGAAATGATCTGGGGATTATATTATTTTTCACTTAAAACGAGCCGACACTTACTGCAGACGAGAGCAAACTTGTGTCTTGCTAGAACCGCATAGGCCTATAGACACTACAGCCAGTACAGAGTCCGTTCTACCTGCACTGAGGTTGTGTTGACACTTTGAGAGCACGAGTTGCCCATCCATGTACTTGGCTATGATGCAGTCATAGGGTCTATGTTATTTAATGCATACAATTTACGATATTAATTAACTTAATAACTATTGGAGTAATATAATATTATATAAGAGAAGAGAATGAATGAACGGGTTGAAGAAGAAAACCAAATAAATTGTTATAATACAGCCTAATAGCTATTTAAATCAAGCCTTTAATGAGCATAAATTCTTAAGGGACAAATGTTAATATGCTGTAGGTCAGCGGCGACCAAAACTCGAACTGCAGTGATTACATGTGATAGACAACATATGAAGTAAGGACACGGAGGAAAGGTAGTTGGCATGAAAACTACAACCAGTGGTGGTTCCTGTACTAACATCTTGAGCAATCCCGCGGATAAAAATTTCAAGTTTTGCTGTATCAGTAATATCACTGCTGTCATCAAGTGCCAGTGAATAATATACGATTCTTCTTGCTTCTTTTTTTAATTTCCTCTTGAATATAATCAGGATTTTTCTGAATTCTTCTCTCGATACTTGGTCGAGAAATTCGTAATTTTTCAAAATTAAAAACTTCTTATGAACAAGTTATTTAAACTATTTTAATTATTACTCTTTTGAGAAATTCTACTCTATTAAAAGGCTTTAGAGCACGATATATTTCAAACCCCATTAGGTAGCTGATTTCCTTACATTTGTTTACGTCGTCTTTCTCTTCCTGGCTATGATTTAAGACTTACGTCAATTCCTGGCGGTTAACAGATCGTTGGCACATAATATTGAATCAGTTTTTCTACAATATTATTATTAAATGAATAACTAATAAATAGTTACCCTCATCTAAAGATTAAGAAGATTAAAATTGAGATAAAACCTAATAATTTTATCCTTCTAGGGAGAAGATCTAAAAATATTAACATTCATGCACGTACAGAAGAATTATAGAAACACATACTTAGCGGCCAATAATAATAATAATAATAATAATAATAATAATAATAATAATAATAATAATAATACATTATTCAGCGTGGCAATTAATGATTCTATATAAGTTACTCCTAATTGAACCGTTGAGCAAAGTAAACATATTACATTTTCTCTGACAGAACAAAAAAGTTCTCCTAATTCTTTACGAAACCACATCTTACTGCTTGTAGAAACAGAGTTTGTAGAGCGACATGATTCCGCCAATGCTTGACGTCAGTACGTGAATGAAACACACTGCAATGTACAGGAAACTCCTCGTACCCGTTTGAATGTCTGTGATTAGGCCTATACGATGTAATCACGACACCCGCTTTGGTCACCGCTGCTTTAGATCCTTTGATACAATTAATGCACTGAACAGCTGATTTAAAGACGATTCAAGGGCTTTGAAACATGTTCCTGAAGCAGATGAGAAGTTGAAACAGTTGGAACACTTGGAACAGTTGGCACTGATGTTGTAAACATATTATTATGAAACTGTTTCTTTGAAACTGTTATTTTGGAACAGCTTCGTACATGAAACAGTTACAGTCGAAACTGTTTCTTAAAAAGAACAGTTTATCCCATCTCTACTGCATACAAACAAAATACTTAGGCCTTGTCCCAAAAGCTACATTTTCAGTTGAAGTGAACTATATAATATAGCTCGCGCAAGGAACGATTACCGAAAAGTAATGTTGGCGTTGCTGTCTGTTTTGACGTGTGTATGAAGGCACGCCGAGAGTGGAGAGGTGCGGGCCAATGGAAGTACTGTCTCTTCCAAGAAGATGAACAAATGAGGACATCGCAGTGGAAATAAAGAACGTAGCAAGAGAAAAATTCGAAGCTAATTAAACGCGCAACATATGTTTACGAATAAAATAATAATAATAATAATAATAATAATAATAATAATAATAATAATAATAATAATACCGTGCGATACAAGACAGTATTCACATGCAATGGAAGGATAGGGATATCCTGAACTAGCACCAACAGATAGCGCGCGTGTGTGTGCATTTGTTTTCCAGTATATAAACATTGAGGATTTACGTAGTGTATTAGTATATTACATACTCTTAAAAAAACTTAAAATGAAAATTGTTGTGCTCCTATATGTAAAAATCAGAGAAAGCTTTTTGTCTTCAATCAGGTCCCGAAAGATTCTGAATATTATGCTTTCAACCTTAAAAAATATAACCAATTAAATTGCGCCTCAATATTAAACAAAAGAACTACTTGAAGTACGAAATTGCAGGCTACAGCTTAATTTTTGAAGAGGGCAAAGAAAAATTGTAATAAAAATATATGTAACCTCGACAGCAAGCTATGTTAGCGTAGATTATATTCAGTACTTGAAGAAGTCTCCGACGTTTACACCTGCATTTTACAATTTTTTTTTTTTTTTTTTTCGTAAGAATTTTTTTTTTTTTTTTTTTTATTGCAACACAAAATTATATACAACTATAGCAATAACAAAACATTTCAAACAGACAATACTTAATAAAATAATGGTCCCATATGAATGTTGAATAATCTGAGTGAGATTTTCCTAGTACAACAAAGGCAAATATTTCTGTACACATGATAGAATTATTATACTCCTACATATAAAAAGAACATTGTGACATTTTAAGGGTATATGCATTACTTTAACGTTCAGTTCAAAAGTATTTCAATTCCTCTGCTTAATGTTATTAGTTATCACATAATTAAGTACAAAAAATAAGTCTCAAAAAGTTAAAGAATCTTAAGTACTTGTTAAAAATAAGAAATAATTATAATAATCATAACAATAATAACAATAATATACCCCCAAAATATATTCAGTGATCATATTATCAGTCAAACAACAACAATTATTGCACTGATAAAGAAAATGAAACCTTTCCTACATACTACAATTTTATGAATTGATATTTTTATTACATTATTTCCATATAAATGTGTGGACATTGCTTTAACATTTTAATCCAATATTGTTTCCATACAAAGTGCTAATCGCTTCACAATAGCTGTCTGTGTTGTCTTGGGTTTATAATAAAAACTTGGCTTGAGTATAAAGTTTAAATCTATGTATGTCACAGGGATATGCGCGATGTCACTAATATCCTGAATTGTAGTTTCCCAATATTGTTTAGTCCTCGGGCACTCAAGAAAGCGATGTTGAAGATTGTCCTCTTCTTGACAATAGGGGCAGAGTGATGTCCGGGCTAATTTGATATGGTATAATTTACTGTTAGTTGGAAAAATATCATTGACCACTCGAAACCATAGGTCTTGCTGTTTAAAGGTCAAAACACTGTTTCGTATATTCTTCCAGATCCGTTTCCAATTATACACAGGAAAACGGCACACAATTTTAGGAGCTGGCAAACTTCTATTCATATACTTATAAATATCTTTGGCCGTGACAGAATTTAGGATATTTTGTGGTATATAACTGATTTCCTGTTTGAAAGTGCGTATTTGTGGTGCATGACTTGGCAGACCTCGTAAATCCGGTGGATTCTCTAACTTGGTTATGGAGACCCATTTAGAGAAGAATGTGAAGGAGAAGTCATCTCCCTGTCCTTGGACGTGAAGAAGATTCCGGTAGACGAACAGACTGAGTGCTTTAGTGTAAGGGTCAAAAACTCCTAAGCCTCCTTGAGATTTTGCCAGGGTTAACTGATCTCTTGGTACTCGCAAGATCTGTCGGTTCCACAAAAACCACCCTGTAGCAGAACGCAATTTCTTACCAATTAGACTTGGAATGGGTAGAATTTGCGCCATATACCAAGCTTTCGACAAAGCATATGTATTGATATATTGCGCTCTCTTCACCAAGTCAGCGAATCGAAATTTTTGTGCAGACAAGACGTGACGAACAGCATTAGTGACCGAATTCCAGTTATATCGTATTGTTTGACTAAGATCGTTGAAGAAAGTGACGCCTAGGATTTTAATGGACGAGTGAATGCTGAGCCAACTAGGAAGTGGAATCTTGTCTTCTTTTCCGATGTACATAGCCTTCGTTTTCTTTTCATTTAATTGAGCTCCCGTTTCTCGACTATACTGTTGTATACATTGATACATTCTTGGCAATATGGTAGCATCAACTGCAACTATAGTGACATCATCGGCATAAGCTCGAATAATAGTGTCTGTATTCGTAGGGTAAATACAAGAAATATTCTGTAACAGAGGATCCAAAGAGAGAGCAAAGAGATGCATAGACAGAGGGCAACCTTGCCGCACCGATCTTTCCACAGGGAAGGCTTGTGTAAGATGTCCGTTTACTAACAGTTTTGAATTACTAACAGCCATTATATTGCGTAGGCAAGCTATAAAAGCTGGGTCTATGTTTAACTCCATCATTCGTTGTAGTAGATAATTATGACGTACTCTATCAAATGCATGGTCAAAATCAAGGGAAATAAGCATATGACTTTGTTTATTTTGTTTTGCGACACTGATGCTATCACGAATTGCACATGTAGCATTGAGAATATTTCGGCCAGCCACTAAACATTGCTGATGAGGTCCTATTACATGTGGAAAAATTGTACTCAAACGTGTCTTCATACACCTCATAAATATCTTGTAATCACTGTTCAGGAGAGTAATGGGACGGTAGTCTAGAGCTGTCTTCGGGCAAGCAATCTTGGGTATGAGTACCATTATTCCCAAACAAATATCACTGGGAATAACAGGAGATGTCATAAGGGCGTTCATTATTTCTACCATTTCCCTCTCGATTATACTCCAAAACGCAATGTAGAACTCGACTGGAATTCCATCCGCTCCTGGTGACTTATTCAATGGACTAGCTTTAATAGCTGCCAATATATTTTGTGTTGTTAAAGGCGTTGTGAGTGTAGCTGATGGCGGGTTATTCTGACTGGCTTGTATATTGATACTTGGCGCAGCAACTGGTTCGGTATATAGATTCTTGTAATACTCGTACAAAACAGAACGTATTGATGGTTGTGCTGTGTGTATTACTCCATCAGCAGTAGTAATCATGTTAATATATTTTCTTTTCCCCCTCTTCGTCTCTCGAATGACATCATACATGGAAGTTGACTCCCCTGACATACTGTTGGACCGGGCTCGTATTTGTGTACCTCTATCTCGATCATGTTGAATTTTGAGGATACTTGCTTTAACTTTTTTCAGTAAAGTGGTTAATCGAGGTTCTGTTGAAGACGAAGCATATATGTCCCTCAGTAATCCATACAAATATTCTTCTTGTCCTTTTATTTCCTGTTGTCGAAGAATGCTATAGTATTTCATCCATTTTCCTAATTTTTGTTTCGTATTGACCCACCATTCTAAAATATTTGGATACCTCGACTTCTGGCGTTGATATATTCTCCACTTGTGTTCCAAATCCTCTTTGAAATCCTCTTCCTTCAATATGCTTGTGTTAAGCTTCCATATTCCTCTGCCAAATGGAGTGGGTAGACGTGGAATTCGTAGGGTTATTATATAACCACAATGATCAGAGAAAGCGACCGGGCATATGTCTGTACCTCGAAGATTGGACTTCAGGTTCTGTGTCATATATATTCTATCTAACCTTGAAGCGCAATTATGACTTTTATATGTGTAAAGGGAATTTCGGCGTGTCTGTAATTTCCATGAATCCAATAGTTTTAGACCATCGATTATATTTTGGAGTTCCGGGCAAGGATGATATTCTCCGGAAGTGTCGGAGGCGTGTAATACACAGTTAAAATCTCCTCTTAATACTAATTGTTCATTTTTACGTGCTAAAAGCGGTGTTATATCAGTCGTAAAAAACTTCTGACGTTCACGTCGTTTCTGAGAGCCTGAGGGGGCATACACATTCACAATATGGATATTATCTACTCGGAGTGCTATTCCCCTTCCATCGGGAAGTTTAATTACGTCTGTATATGGAATGTGATCTTGAATCACTACAGCTGTTCCTCTCTCATCGGTTAGAATGTTGGATTCTATATTATAACCAAATATGCTGTGAAGGTCCGAAGTCCCGACCTCCTGCAGTAAGCCAATCTGGATGTCCATATTGCGAAGACACTGTGATAATAACTTAATTTTACGGGGAGAGGAGATATTATTGACATTTAAGGTAAGAATATTAATGACATCCGTCATGAACGAGAAATAAATATAGAAAGGGATTAAAGAAAGGAAAAATATGTTTAATAATCCAAAGGAGTGAGCTTTCTTAAACCAGAATGGATTGAAATGAGACATGATTAAATGTGTCAAACTGAATAAGCATTTATCTTAGGTATGTCAATATAATAACAAGTGAAAGATATTAATCTGTTACTCGCAGAGGAGGAAACCCCAACTTGCTGCCTTCATGCTTATATGGGTGTAACCTACCCGCTCTGTTGCCTCCTTTGCTTGTCTTCTGCGCGGCTATGTCCTTGTGTTGAGTAGCAGAAGTTGACCTGTGGCTGGTGTCGTCTGCGTCCATCATCTCATTCCATGTCTGGTCCGCTTCAAGTTGTGTAGGTATATGTGTACTAGATTGCTTCTCCAATGAAGATGATGTACTACCGCCTTGTAAGTCATTCTTAACAGTTGACGTGTTACTTGATGTCTTACGTTTGTTATCGCACACAGAAGTCAGCTCAGATTGAAGACGCGCGCCGTCTCCTGACTTTTGTTGATCGGAATCTACACGGGTTCCCTCAATTTCATCTGCAGAATCAGTTTCAGAATTCACCGGAAGAGGTGTCGTCCCCGGATTTTGCTCTGCCTCTTCATGGTCACGAGTACTATGTTCCCGATGTTGTTCAGTCGTTGACCCATTAACTCCGTCCCCTCTAGACTGCTTGTGTTTGTCAATTTGGTGTTCCGTCTCCATAATGTCCGATGGACGTGATATGACGTCATCATTCTCATTAAGGTTATCGGAAGCTTCACTCTCCTTTTGTTGACTAGAATGACTTCTGGGTGCAACTGTTGATCTCGACGTCGATTCGGCATTTTTAAACAAATCACTCATAGTGAAGACAGTTCTAGGGGCAACAGTGATTTTCGCTTTTAAGTTTCTGTTAGGACATGTATTCCGCAGATGGGATAATCCGCCACAGATGAAGCATGATTGTTCCTGGCCTGGATACGTCACATACGCCTCGTATGTAGCTACTACAATGGTGGATGGGATCGGTTTGTCAATGACTATATTAACTAGCCTTATTCCGGTATCTACATGAAATCGATATCGCGACGACCATCTTTCACTATCTATTTGTTTTACTTTCCCATAATTTTGGAAAACGTTATGTAATCGTTCATTGGGCACCTCGGGGGGGGGGATATTTAACACTCTTACGACAGTACTTTCTTCTTCCGCTGGGGAAAGCGTAACGTCAACTCTGTCTCCACTCTGTAAGGTTAAGGTTGATGACCCTTCGTAACGTTGCAGGTAATTCTCATACACTGTAGACGTTTTAAATTTCAAATAAACAGCATGTTGTTTACTTACAAGTTGAATTGTTTGTAGGTCGTCTTCTTGTACATTTAACTCGTCTGCTATCCATTGATGAATTTCCATAGCACTCGGACGTTGCTGATCCTTGTTAAATGTTGCTTTGATTGTATGCTGCCGAATAACTTTTGTTGCCATGTTAACTTATTATGCGTATATGAACACACACAGAAATAAACAACAACCACTCAATGTTAGCTGCTTGCCTGCTCAGACCCAACGCGCTGCTGGACACGTCCTACTGCGATGGCTGTCAGAGCTAGACTATACAATGGGACGATACTAGGCCTACAGTATAGGCTACTCTCGAATAACTGGGATGATTATTATCCTAGTGAAAAAATACAGGCCTATAGTCCTATAAATAATATAGTCTATGTATAAAATAAGAAAGTAAGGGAACCTTAACTCCAAAATCAATTTCGTGAATAATGCCTTTAATGTAGACTAACTATTAAAAATCATGTTTTAATTTAAAATTTTCAAAATTATCCTACATGTTCAAAACTGCATGTCCTTAACCTACAAAACCCACGAATAATGTGATACTACCACAGTCTAGTACATACAGTCACGAAGCTTGAGATGATGTTTTGCATTTCTTGCGATACTATGCTCCAAGCAGTTAGCAACTGAGAGTATCAGGAACAATAGACTGTGCGATAGTAGCGATCATAGTGGCTAGCAACTAAAGTTCAACTGTCATTGGATGCATATTCCTTACGTATTGAGCTTCGTGACTGCATGTACTAGTCTGTGATACTACTTCGATCATATTTTATCATCCTATTAAAAATTGCATTTGAGCTCTCTGCAACTAGCGCAAAAATAGAGGAATTCAAGCCCGATAGTCCCTTTTATATATATATATATATATATATATATATATATATATATATATATATATAACACATTGGTGACTACATATTCTATTTTTTGCGTACGGTACTTACAATACTAATGATTAAAGAGGCAATATTCATCTTCAACAACAAACTTCCTTTCACCTCGTTCTCGAAGTTCTCGTTTAGACTCATAAACATTTAATTTACTCGTATCTACAGTATATTCTGCATACTGCAGATTTCCCCATCCATCTCTTAAGTAGAATCGCTCACTATTATATAAATTTACGCCATTATTTATTGTAGGCCTAAATTAAATTAAATTATGAGGTAAGAAAATACTAAATAAAATAAAATTATACTAGGCTATACAAAATAATATAAATATAATTTTGACACGCACAGAAAACCAACAAGCGGGAGAACGTAATGAACTGTAGCATATGACATAATAGAGCCCTACAACATGTTGTGCCGCATGGAACGCTCCTGCCATCTAACGGTAAAATTTTACATAAGATATCCCTATTTAAAGTCGTAATGAAACTATCACAACTCAAGACTGATTCTATCGATGTCATTTCTCTTTCGACTGTACTCTTGAATATCATTTAAGTTATCTCGTGACCTTTCCTGTCGCCCGCTCTTCCTTATCGCAGTGTTTCATTCGCATTCCTTGCGTCGTTAGTCCGTGCTTGCGAGACCTGTACATCGTCGGTAGACATAGGCCAATTACGTTATCGCTTCTTGTGATTAGAGCGACATCTGAGAAGGCCAAATCAATAAATAAACTGATATCTTATCTCTTCAAAGGAAAGAGTCGTCATGGACACAGGCTGGTAATTAAATGCGCATATACTAATTGCATGCATATAGTATACGTTAGTCATGTGGCAATCGGAGCCCACTTGGAAGAAAGAAACACAACACTGTCCTCCACTATCAGCAAGAAGGAGTGTGCGCAATTAACGTTTTGGCCAGGCCAGGGGTCTGTGTCACAATGTTTACAATCTTTGTAAATTGAATTGTAAACTTTGCTTGTAAATTGTAAACTTCTTTTTCACTATCTTTGTTTGTAATGTTGAACTTTACAAAGGAAATAAAATCTTTTCAAATTAAATTTTGCACACTTTACAAGCATTCTGTTTCACAATGAGGGGTAATTTTACAAACGTGTAAACTTTACTTGTAAAGTTAGCACATTTTCTACATAGCTCTGAGACGTGTAAAGTTTGATATTGCAACAAATTCTGAATAAATGCAATAAAGATATATTTATTAAATTAATTTTTTAGTAACTGGGTAATATTAAGCAGTTTTGATGTTATTAAGTAGTTCTAATAACTCAGACGAAGATACTGAATTTAGGCCTAATCAAACAAAGACATATACGTAAATTTTTCTGCCAAGAATTAATAACACGTTCGTATCATTGTATGAATTTAATGAAAGGTTTCGAATGAGTCCCGAGCTATACTTCAGAATACCGCGTAAATATTTATATAAGAAGACTGTATTTAATAAATACTCGCACTTAATAAAGAAGTTCCCTGCACCAAAAATAAATTAATTCAATAACGCAATAACGACACTACTTATGCGGTATTCTGAAGTCGTTTCGAGTCCCGTTTCGGTGGAATCTCTACTACAAAATATAAGACATCACATCCAACATGGAAAAGTGGTGCCCTAACCTCAAAGCGAGAACTGTATTGTTTTGCATTGGTTTAATATATTAGCTGTCAGTTCCGTGCGTTAGCAGATAAGCACGGAATTTCTAAGATATCAGTGTGCAAAAGTGCCCACAGGGTAGTTGATGTTGTTAAAAGAGTTAAATTCGAGGCAGGTTTTTGATCACCAAAATGTTATTTACTGTAGCACAGAAATTTTATGCTACTGCTGGGATCACTAATGTTTGTGAGGTTATGGATGCAACATTAATAAATACTGATGGATCAACACAAAAAAAAAAAAAAAAAGAATCTGATTTTGTGAAAGGCATTGTAATTATTTTATCAATTGCATATTTGTACGTGGACCAAATCTGTTATTTACTAATTTGACTGAATTTGACGCTAACTTTGGTCATTTAAGTAATAGACGTATTGGTATACTCGACCAATCACATCAGATGAAACTCCGTTGTCGCAAATATATGAACATCTAAATACTTTTAATTTTTTTAACAATAATTTATATTTTCTGTTGGTGAAATATGAATAAGAAAGCTTAGAATAATGTATTTTAGTACAAAATATAAACATATGTATCGATAGTGGTAAAAATACAGCGACTTTAGCTCTGCTCCTTAGCGATTTTTGTAAACTGTCGTTGACGATATTGTGTAACCAATAATGCTTATTTGTAAATTTCTTTCGCTGATTTTGTAAAGTTCGTCAAACTTTACAAATTAATGAAGTGGGCGAGACCTCATACATATGAATATTTGATGTATTAACTGTTAGCAGTTGTTATGAAACTGATGTTGAATATGGCCACAAAGTCGTTTAAATATGCGCTCCTGCATATATATGACGTGTATCGTCTCAAGTGCAGGTAGTAAGGCCGTAAAATAGCATTACGAGAGGGGTTCGGCCGGCGCCGTGGATCGTGTCGCGGCATGGCTCAGTTGGTAAGAGCGCTCAGCGCGCAGAGCTGAGAGGTCCTGGGATTCGATTCCCGGTGCCGGTACGAATTTTTCTCATATTTAATAGTAATAATACAAATAGACTATCCATATTAGTCGTGTAATATTCAATGAGGTGGGCGAGACCTCATACATATGAATATTTGATATATTAACTATTAGCAGTTGACATGAAACTGATGTTGAATATGGCCACAAAGTCATTAAAATATGCGCTCCTGCATATATGACGTGTATCGTCTCAAGTGCAGGTAGTAAGGCCGTAAAATAGCATTACGAGAGGGGTTCGGCCGGCGCCGTGGATCGTGTCCCGGCATGGCTCAGTTGGTAAGAGCGCTCAGCGCGCAGAGCTGAGAGGTCCTGGGTTCGATTTACGGTGCCGGTACGAAATTTTCTCGTATTTAATAGTAATAATACAAATAGACTAATTCATATTAGTCGTATAATATTCAATGAGGTGGGCGAGACCTCATACATATGAATATTTGATGTAATGAGATAGCATTGTGAAACACAATTTAAAAGCATTTGTAATCTTTTACTTGTTATTTGTAAATTGTTAATTTGTAATTTGTAAGGATTGTGCAACGGGACCCAGGCAGGTCAGTTCGCGGTTAAATAAGTGCCTCCGACAATGATAGCCAGTAATTTTTAATATCAACAAGAATACGGCAGAGATCTTACACAATAATGACTTAAGATAATAATTATTCCCTATGTGACGAAGATGGTTTACAGAAACGAAGAAGGAATGGAATTCGGATGAAAAATTTGATAGGCCTAGTTATAGGTACTACGTACAGCTTTAGTAGGAATGGATTTGTTTATTATTAAAATAAACCAGTGTACAGTACGCCTTCATTGCAATCCTTGAAGACGAAAAGAATTTTCTTAAAAGAGTTGTTGTTACCGACAGCTACTACAGACCATTATTGTAAATAAAGGTTTTTAATAGAGTCGCAGAGATTATCCACGTAATAAAACATTTTATAACCTGTCCTATAAATGAACAACAACAACAAAATAAACCACCGACGTGGTCTCGGAGTAGCGAGCAGGACTCGTGCTCCGTCGGGACTGGGTTGGAATCCCGCTTGAATTAAAGATATGTTTCGTGTTTACGAGTTTTCCCCCAAAGTTTAAGGCATATATCAGGTAATCTCATGACGAATTCTCGACCTCATCTGGTCAAAATACCATTTTGATAATTAATCCCACAGTTGTTAGATAAAGGCGCAGTTGACACAGTGTAACTGACTTAAAAATAACAATTATCAACAGTAATCTCAATAGAGGTTTTGATTTATCTAGAGCAAATCAAAACTCGAGGAGATTTAATTGACTATTACACGATTAGAAGAAAGTATATAAAGATTAGAAAAAATGAAGTACTCATACAAAAAAAAAATTAATTGACTTACTAAAATTTTATTTCACTAATGTTAGCTTCACCAAAACGTTTGAACGGCGCTGCCATTTTCAGTTGACTGTCTATGCGGTAAACAAATGACGATCGCAAAGCATGTTTCATAGTACCGTAAAGAATTTGCAGTTTGAAATGTTTCCAAACAAAGAAACAAATAGTAGCAAGGTGATAAAAACAAAAAGTATATAAAGATTAGATGAAATAAAGTACTCTAATACAATAAAGTAGATATTAATTGACTTACAAAATTCTATTTCACTAATGTTACCGTCACCAAAATGTTTGAACGGAGCCGCCATTTTCAGTCGACTATCTTTGCGGGAAACAAATGACGATCACAAATCATGTTTTATAATACCGTAAAGAATTTACAGTTTGAAATGTTTGAAAACAAAGAAACAAATGTTAGGAAAGTGATAAAAACAAACAAACGCTAGGGAAGCGATAAAAATAAACAAATGCTAGGTAAGTGATAAAATTGTGCGATAAGCAGCCATTATTTGTTTAAAGACGTCCTTTCATATCGTTTTATTGGTCAAAAGTAGTATGACATAGTAAAAGTGTAATAGTCAGTACAGCCTATAGTAAACTAATATAATTGAATATTTACGATAAAAATACGTACCTACATTGTAAAGAACCTAAAATTACAGTCGATATAGGCTTATAAGATCGCGATTTAACAGATGACATGTTTCTTTATTGTTACATACATACATACATACATACATACATTAAAAAATTTAAAAATTTTGATTGTGTAATACATTGTAATAACCTTATTAGGCCTAATATTGTTTTGATGAAAGGATAAATTGTGATAATCTATAAGGAATCATGTGTTACACGTAGTATAATTAATGCACTTACGTGTTTTCGTGTTTAAAAATTTGATTGTGTAAGATATTGCATTAATATTAAGTAATATTGTTGTCATGAAAGGATAAATTTGATAATCCATAAGGAATAATGTTATAGACGTAGTATAATTAATGCACTTACGTGTCTTCGTGTTTTAAAATTTTGACTGTGTAACATATTGTATTAATCTTAGTAATATTGTTTTGATGAAAGGATAAATTTTGATAATCTACAAGGAATAATGTTTTAGACATAGTATAATTAATGCACTTACGTGTCTTCGTGTTTTAAAATGTTGACTGTGTAACATATTGTATTAATCTTAGTAATATTGTTTTGATGAAAGGATAAATTTTGATAATCTACAAGGAATAATGTTTTAGACGTAGTATAATTAATGCACTTACGTGTCTTCGTGTTTTAAAATGTTGACTGTGTAACATATTGTATTAATCTTAGTAATATTGTTTTGATGAAAGGATAAATTTTGATAATCCACAAGGAATAATGATTTAGACGTAGTATAATTAATGCACTTACGTGTCTTCGTGTTCTACAAATATGATTGTGTAACACATTGAATTAATCTTAAGTAATATTGTTTGATGAAAGTACAAATTTTAGTAATCCATAAGGAATAATGTTTTAATATAGTTAATGCACTTACGTGCCTTCTTGTTTAAAATATTGTATTCATTCTAAATAATACTGTTTTTAAGAAAGATTCAAGCATGTAATATTACAACAAATGTATCGGGGCATGATGTTAAATAAATAAATTAAATACAAAAAATACATACATACATACATACATACATACATACATACATACATACATACATACATACATACATACATACATACATACATACATACATACATACATACATACATACATACATACAGGGACATCATTTTATTTTTACTAACATTTTTAATATTAACTTGCCTATACCTCTGGATCAACGCCGTTTGCTACCTCCTTCCACGACTGGAGTTCGATGATACTGGCGTAATATACAAACAAATCACTTTACTAGATATAGGAGGGAAGAAAAGTAGTTCATACATTTACGTAAACTAGGAAATATTGCGCTTTTGAGTTCGATCATTTTCATTAGGTTTTTGTTTAATCAAAATACAGTACAGTATTAACAATGAGTGATTTTAATCACGAACTGAGCTGTCCATGTGGACGTATTCATTATGCAGTGTATATCATACTGTCTACAGCACATTAGCGTACAATATAGAGAATGAAGTTCAATTGAAAAATAATCACAATATGGATATTTAAACACATTTTTTAAAATAGTGGTCGTTCATTTCGATACAGGCTTCAGTTCTAATGTGCATATAATCGCACTATAGACTACTGTACGTAATTCCAATTACCAATTTCGTTCTTCGTACTAGTAACTCATGTTGAAATAATTCTGTACCTACTCTATAAAAGAGTACCTTACGTACTGTAAATTCAATCTTCACTTCTGCCCGATCCGAAAAGATAAAATTACTCAGACACACTATCTACTGTCCGTCCAAGTGGTTATGTCGTAGGGTCGTAGAAAGGGAGGAAATCACGTGACAGTTAATTACTTAACGAGGCCCTTTTATTTAAGTTATTTTAAACACTTGTATAATATTACGTAGACGTCCAATTCCTAACAGAAATTAATGTTCTCAGAAAAGAGCTAAGACAGCCCAGCCACTAGCTGGCGAATAATAGCTGGCGGGGGAAACCGGGATACGACGTAGGCAAATGGACGACAATACCTGTGCGAAAATGATTCAATATTGAAAGCTCTTTCGTCACTAGAAAACGCGAACATGTTTTTGGAACATACTGTTTACTATGACTGTAAGGCTACTATAACTGTATATGCGGTCTTGGATCTGTGTAGAGGACGGTTGACCTTCATTAGTAGAAGGGGTGGGAGTGAAGTACATTAAAAAAACTCAGGTAGAATAAAAATTGAAGCAAAAATAAAATGATGTTCCTGTACATACATACATACAGTCCGGGCGGCCTGGTTGGCTCAGTTGGTTTAGCGCTGGCCTTCTATCCCAAGGCTGCGGGTTCGATCCCGGGCCAGGTAGATGGCATTTATGTGTACTTAAATGCGACAGGCTCATGTCAGTAGATTTACTGGCATGTAAAAGAACTCCTGTGGGACAAGGTCCGGCACACCGGCGACGCTGATATAACCTCTGCAGTTGTGAGCGTCGTTAAATAAAACATAACATACATAAATACATACATACATACATACATACATACATACATACATACATACATACATACATACATACATACATACATACATACATACATACATACATATACTAAGATACTCTGTAGCATATCTTTACGTAAAACTACGTGTGGATACTGTCACCTGTCGACAGATGTTTAGTTTTAATGTGCTGCTTATTTTTACTTAGAACTATAATATGTGGGTGGTGCGAGAAATGAAACAAGGAGAATAAAATGATAACTGGAAGACAAGGAGAACAAAGGGAAGACAAGCGAAACAAAGGGGATATAAGGAGAAGAAAGTTAAGACAAAGGGGAACAAAGTGAAAACAAAGAGAAGAATGAAAATACAAAGAGAACAAGAGGGATACAAGAATAACTAGTGAAACACAAGGAGAGTAAGAGGAATACAAGGAGAATTAGGAAAACACAAGGAGAACAAGGGAAATATAAGGAGAACGAGAGGAGGACAAGGACAAGGGGAATACATATAAACAAGGGGAGACAAAGAGAACAAATGGACAAGGAGAATAAAGGTAACATAAAAAGAAAAAGCGGAAGATAAAGAAAACTAGGGAATACAAGGATATCAAGGGGAAGACAGAAAGGAGAAGGTGACTACAAAGAGAGTACGGGAATAAAAAAGAACAAGAAGAGTACAATGAGAACAAGGAGAATAAAAAGAGATCAAGGGAATGCAATAAGAACAAGTGGACTACAAGGAGAACGGAAGGAAGACAAGGAGAACAAGGGGAATACATGAAAAAAGGGAAGACAAAAAAAAAACAAAGGGAAGAAAAGGTGTATAAAGGGAAGAGTAGAAGAACATTTGGAATACAAAGAGAACGAGGGGCAAGGGAGGGGGTTATATTTTTATGTGACCGTCTATTGACTATCCCATAGTTACCCGTCCCTTTACCAAGTGATGAGAAAGACGTAAATCTGAGTCAAAATACATAAGTTGAACGTCTGATGAAAAAATTAAACAACTTAACCCATTCACAAAAACAAGAAACTATAAATGTCCGGACCCGAGACGGATCGATGCACTCAGGCTTACGGTATACATGCGATGATTGACTGTTCTTCTGGATGGCATTCATGTATCTTATGCCGACAGGAGATAAGAAGAGTCATCCTGGCACAGCCCTGCAATTCTCATTTCCGGAAGAGTGTCTGGTACGCCCATGACTTCACTCCAGCCCATTTTTGACTAATTTCAGATGGTCATAGCTTCCTTTCAGGCAGGGATGCAGAACTGGGGAAGAGAAGGGTGGAAGCATGGAGAAAGAGTTTGTTCTCCCGTCCACAATCCTCCGGACTTCAATGACGTATCTGTGACGTTTAGCAAGCACACTGAATACATATCTCTTCTCCCCCTACCATGTCCAATGAAGCGAGGGTTGAAGGGAAGGGATGAGTTACGTGTTTAGCTTGTTACGTCTGCCACAAATGTAACACAGTTTCGCATCCCTGCTTTAAGGTCTTAATCCAGAGAAAAGCGGCAACTTCACGCGTTCATCCAGTAGTTGCACAGTTATCAATAGGTTCACAAGTAGCGTTGCAAATCTACTGCATATTCAATTAAAATTGCTGACATCATATAAGAACAATATAATGTCTAAGCTAAGTAGAATTATAGTGTCTACACCTGTGGAGTAACGGTTAGTGCGGCTGGCCGAGAAACCAGGTGGCCCGGGTTCGATTCCCGGTCGGGGCAACTTACCTGGTTGAGGTTTTTTTCCGGGGTTTTCCCTCAACCCAATATGAGCGAATGCTGGATAAGTTTCGGTGCTGGACTCCTGACTCATTTCACCGGAATTATCACCTTCATCTCATTCAGACGCTAAATAACCTAAGATGTTGATAAAGCATCGTAAAATAACCTAAAAAAAACAATTACAGTGCAGTCAGATGTTGTGGGTTGGGAATGAGCCTATCTTTAGTCAAGAGCAATAGATCTACTAGGTCGTAGTCACCTCCCCTCTTAATATACTATGCTAGTTCCCCTCTTAGGTCCTCCCGCACTACAGATTCTCTGTGGGCCGCCCCAAAACTCTTCTACAGCCTATAGAATCCCTTTACCTTTAATCAGTAGGCATCACCGCGGTCCCTCAATCCTGGTCTGTCGAGGTACTATGAAATCCAGGGTAGAGTTCATGATACATAGCACTACCACCAGCAACTAATGACCACTTATCAGGAGTCCAAATTCGGTGGCGGCAAGCAGCCGACTCTGCATCGGTCGCAAGCACGAAACAGGGAAAATAAACGGACATGTAGTGCTGATGAACTGAAGAGTGTTTATGGAACGACAGAGAGAAATGGGAATACCCAAAGAAAAACCCTCTGCAATGTCTGCTTTGTCCATCACAAATAATTTCCTTACGACCTGGGCGGGGATTCAACTCGGCCCTCCTGAATGGCAGGCCAGCGCGCTAGAATTTGAGCCACAGACCTTCACTTCCCTTCCATACATAGGTAGGCCTACATATACACATGTTACATTGTGTGTGTCTGCCAGTGCAAATTATAAATACGACCTCCACGCATTCCTAGGTCTGCATGACTCACTGACAATCATTGCACCTGTGCTAACAGCAACGAGCGATGTGCAATAGTGCAGCTGTTTACAACTGTGGAAGCGTGGGCAGATAACGTACAGTAAACATTATCAGAGACGTCGGCAGAATTTGGCGAATGCCACAGTAACAAGTCATGTAAGAAAACACTTGGTTCTTAAATAACTTACATTTCTTCTTCTTCTTCTTCTTCTTCTTCTTCTTCTTCGAAAAGGAAGGGAAAATAATTTTCATGCCTGTGACTAGCAGTAGCGGCCGGTGATCGAAATCCTCGGTGAGGCCAGATGCAACTAGTTTAAGTGCCTCCGATAGGAAATGTTTATGATATTAATTATTATTGTTATTATATTATTAATATCATTATTACTGTATTATTATTATTAGTCTATTATTATTACTATTAATGAAAAATAATTTCACTCACCAAATGAGCTGTTATGCTGTGAATTTCAGTGATTGTTTCAGTGTGACGAAGCAACCCATATTATGTGTTGAAATTCTTCTTTCTTTCTTTCTTTCTTTCTTTCTTTCTTTCTTTCTTTCTTTCTTTCTTTCTTTCTTTCTTTCTTTCTTTCTCTTTTCAAACAAGGCCAAGAGAAGTTTATTTTGCACCACATTACCACTTGCCATTTATGTTGGCAATAGAAACTCGCGTTTTAAGATTATCTGTCAGAAAAATTGTCAGCGATGTCGTAGGTATCTCGGTAGTCTCTCTCTTTATTTAAAACTTCCTTTCTTTCAGTATTATTTCTTCTCGAAAAAGGACACTCTGACAATGAATTAACTGCACCACCATTATTTCTCTCATTTGTTTCTGTTTATATTTTCCCGAAATATATAACATTGGCCCAGATTCACTACTGTACTACGAAGTACAATAGTACAACACCCTCGCTTAAGACATAAGGGGAGAGAATAGATTGGGTCTCTGCCTGCCAAAGAGCTGGAATTTTTGTTATTTTTGGCCTATTTAGGAAGACAAGTCACCATTGCTATTCCCACCCCACTCTACCCTTGAGGCCGGCCAATGGATGGGAGAAGTGAAACCTGACCAGGCCACAAGGCCAGACGAATTGTGCCTCAGCTACAACGTTTTAAGCGCAAACTCAAAGCCCGCGAAAAGACAAGAAATGCATAAGCCAGACCCGGCACGAGCGATCCTGGCCTCAGGAACAAATTTTACTGCAAAACAGGTCTATATACATCACAAAGTTTTCAATTCTACAGCGATATATGCTTCATTCAAATAACTAATACATTAGGCCTATATAAAAACACAAAATTTGATTTCAGTTAAGCCAAGTGACTGAGGCCCGGCCTCACTTGCTTCAGTCAATCAGCCGCCACTGGTGACTAGATTTACCTACCAGTTTTTATACGTTGCACACAAGACCCCCAATCGCAATATGACCACAGTCTAGTGTATACAGCCACGAAGCTCAATAAGTAGTAAATATGCATCCAAAGATAGTTGCTAACTACTAGGATCGCTACTATCGCCTCATTACAGACAATGCGAAATAGTACCTGCACAGTCTATTTTTCCTAGTACCCTCATAAACTCAAGCTTCGTGACTGTATATAGACTACTAGACTGTGATATGACGCTCGTGATGTGGAGTACAGTTTGTACGACGCCTAAACTAACGTAGAACATAATCTATGACGACTATGACACTGTTAGGTATTATATGTCAACAGATGCTACACCAAAACATAGAAATTGATAATCATGATTACTTTTGGAAACAATATTTCTTATTTTTCTAAGCGTCTAAAGTTGAAGGCATTGTTTAGGTCTATTACCTGTGATTTAACCACGTTCTTTGTGATACGTACTATAATGATGCTTTATGTTTAAAGGAGAAATTCTAATTAAAACCTTATAACAGAGAAGACAATTCACATTTCCTTGTTCTGTGCTAGCAAAGTATTGTTTTCCCCATTCCTCTTTAAAAGAACGCTTGCACGGAATTTTTAATAGACCTACTACGTTTTGATATGTTCCTGAGCAATAGTCGGTGCAATATTAATCAAATAATAGAGAGTTTTCACACCGCCTTGGTCCACTAAACGGTATAACGCTATGTTGACGTCAGTAGTGACGTATTTGGTGATATATGTTCAAGTTTGTAAAACTTGGGAAAGAATCGTAAGAGATCGGTGCATGTGTTCCTTTAACGTAAGACTCGTCCACACCTGTGGAGTAACGGTTAGCGCGTCTGACCGTGAAACCAGATGGCCCGGGTTCGATTCCCGGTCGGGGAAAGTTACCTCGTTGTGGATTTTTTCGGGATTTTCCCTCAACCCAAAATGAGCAAATGCTGGATAACTTTCGGTGCTGGAGCTCGGACTCATTTCACCGGCATTATCACCTTCATCTCATTCAGACGCTAAATAACCTAGGATGTTGATAAAGCGTCGTAAAATAACCTACTAAAATTTAAAAAGACGCAAGACTCTATTATATATGATATTTCCCGCTCCGGTAAATATTTATCAAGTCGTAGTCTCTATAATACGCAGTAAGATGACAGCCCCATCACTAAGCTTAACCTGCGCAGCATTCGTACCGCGGCCAGGGGATTATTCAATTACTGATCAGCTCCAAATTAAGGTAAATCGGATGGACTAATAATTTGGAGCGCGCAACAAGCCTTAGTAGGGCTTAAAGCATGCAGAAGAAGAAGAAGTCTCTATGATACGGAAATTTTATTTGAAGCAAGTAAAGCAATAGGACTGGAAGTAAATCCCGAAAGGACAAAGTATCAAAATTGGAGGTTTATCCAACGAAGAGGTTGAAAAATTCAACATCTTGAAGCAACAGTAACATATATAAATGACACTCAGGAGGAAATTAAACGCAGAATAATTATGGGAAATGCCTGTTATTATTCGGTTGAGAAGCTTTTGTCATCTAGTCTTCTGTCAAAAAATCTGAAAGTTAGGATTTATAAAAACAGTTACCGTACATTACCGGCTGTTCTGCATGGTTGTGAAACTTGGACTCTCACTCTGAGAGAGGAACAGAGATTAAGGGTGTTTGAGAATAAGGTTCTTAGGAAAATATTTGGGGCTAAGAGGGATAAAGTTACAGGAGGATGGAGAAAGTTACACAACGCAGAACTGAACGCATAGTATTCTTCACCTGACATAATTAGGAACATTAAATCCAGACGTTTGAGATGGGCAGGACACGTAGAACATATGGGCGAACCCAGAAATGCATATAGAGTGTTAGTTGGGAGACCGGAGGGAAAAAGACCTTTGGGGAGGCCGAGACGTAGATGGGAGGATAATATTAAAATGGATTTGAGGGAGGTGGGATATGATGATAGAGACTGGATTTACTGTATCTTGCACAGGATAGGGACCGATGGCGGGCTTATGTGAGGGCGGCAGTGAATCAGTGGGTTCCTTAAAAGTCATTTGTAAGTAAGTCTCTATGATAGTCAATCAATCGCGCTGTATGTTTTTAAATTGATAGCTCAATGTTTAAAGAAAACATAAAAAAATAGAAATGAAAATCTGCTTGGAAAAGCGAGAAGAAAATACCTTCAAAAGTTAGTAAACGGCAAACATTTTTTAATTTTTACTCTAGCTGGGGTGGGGCAAAAAGCGAGAGAAATGTTGAGAAAGAATGGAAATTACTTTTAAAAGTGGTCGCTAGTCAAAATTTTCATTGGTTTCTGAGTTACGGCGACTTAAACAAAGGAGCATTTTCGCTTGGCGGAGTGCTCACGACTCAACCTTTTATCTGTTGAAATCTCAACGAAAAATTCTTTCCTGAGCCTTCTTGTTGGCCTACTTCGGCCTGAATATCCATCTTGAGCTCTTCTAAGTGGATGAATACCATCCTCATTGGTAAATATCAAACGAGATGCCATGTTTTAACACCGAATTGGGCCTACGGTAAACTTCGTTCACTTACACGTTATCCTCCTAGAGATAGCGGATCCGCTATTGAAATAACGTGAGATGAATGGCCCTGGCTCTTTCATCAATAACGTCAACATAGCCTTAGTCGTTTAACGGAACAAGAGCGTGCGAAAACTCTTTAATATTTACTAAACGCTATGACTTATGAGTAATGAGTCAGAGACCGCGTCTATTGCTCAAGTGTTAGCGCGTTGGTCTACCATCTAGACGGCCCGAATACAATCTCCGTTTAGGTCGTGATGGAATATGTGCTGTACAAATTAGACGTTGCAGATGTATTTCTCATTCCACCAACACTCTCCACTTTCCTCTCATTTCATCTATCATCAGCAATAGTAAAAGTAGGCTGAGGTGAAGTCTGGGGGTAGTACGGGTATCCATTGCTCATGTAGGAAGGACTTGGGGGCTTATTAGGCGACTCGTATGCGGTTGGGACCTGGCTCTATCAGGGACTCAGGCAAGATGGTCCACCTGTCAGCGTCGGATTCACGAATTCCACCCGGGCTACCTATCGGATTTGGACAAGAATCGCATATATAGGGCGCATAATGGGCCAAACGTGCCAAAGTGTACAGGACCCTTCCTGAGTGCATCCCTCAACAAGCGTGCCAGCCAGCCAGCCAAGGAGTCAGAGGATGAGGAATGAACCTGGACTGGAATGCTCTGCTGAGTTATTATTTCAGAGCCGTGTTCACATCTAACACTCAAAATACCAACGACTGCTTTAGATCTTTCTTCAAGAGATCGAACGAGTGAAAATTCCTTTGTGACAAATTAGATTGTACGTCTATTTGGCCCAGCTCTTTCCACAGGATGAGTGCATTCTCTTTTGAAAGGGTATGGAATAAAACTAACCAGTTTAACAGAGGTTTGTCTTCGTGTGTATAGAACTAAACTCGATTGTTCTGCGCAAGGCGACTTCATGCAACATAACCATGTGATGATCATACATGAAGGACAACGAACCACTTGAAGCGTGGTAAACTGGTTTAATTTCATCGTGTTTCGTATATTAAACTAAGCAATGGTTGAATATCTGGAGCAATAAATTCATAGCAATATTGTTTTGCTAGTTATTAAGACTTAAAGGGCCGTATTCATAGACATTCTTAGCCCGGGCTTCCGCTGGATGATCAGCGAACTAACGTTTTTCGTTTCATAAACCAGTGTTAGCGATATGATATGATATGAATCCTGTACAAATATCCAGTCGATAGCCGCGGCTAGTTTAGCACGCTCGTATCCCGGGCTAGCGAAATGTCTATGAATAGCACCTTAAGTAGTTAGGTACAGCTTACAACAGTAAAATTTTGGAAATATTCAACATTTTTTTCCTCCATTACTGTATCTTGTACAATAATGAAAATTAATATTTGTGAAGCAATGTACTTATGCTATATTGAAAAAAATATTTTTACTATTTAAAAAGAATATTTACATTTTTTTTTTCAGTTCACTGTGCAGTGATGAGGTGTTTCCCACATAACTAAAAAACTATCCAACATTCTGTGAAGAATTTTTTTGTGTGTATTTATGCATGTCATACCTACAATATGATGCAAGATCACTTCTCTAAGAAGTAAATTCATTTAAAAAAGATCAAATATCAGTATTTTCTTCTAACACAAAATAAAAAAAATATATATCCTTATTTATTAAGAATGTAGTTGAAAAAGCATGATATTGTGAACATGTATATATATATATATATATATATATATATATATATGTGTGTGTGTGTGTGTGTGTGTGTGTGTGTGTGTGTGTATGTGTATATATTTATTCACACTGCAAATGGGTATATACCCGGTGGCAGTGGTAACTAATTACACTCAATAATGACAATTAATAATAAACACAACTAATAAAACAATAATTAATAATAATAAATTAATAATAATAACAACAAGGAGCATCCTAAATTAAATGAAACATGGTCACTTAAAATTACATTTAAAGTAAATCTAATTTATATCTTAACCCTAAGTTCAAACTAAGACCCACGAGTGTGGCATGTTCATTTCAGTTTCAGCAATAAAATAAAAGAGAGAGAACATGAAAAAGTTAACAAGTTTATGATTTAAATCAAGAAACAAGTTTCATCACTGCACAGTGAACTGCTACCATTTTGAATTTTGACAAAAAAATAGAAATAATATTTTTTAATCGTAAAAATATATTTTTCACATACCAATTGTCATTATTGTACAAGATACAGTAATGGAGGAAAAACATGTTGAATATTTCCAAAAATTTTACTGATGTAAGCTGTACCTAACCCCTTAAAGCAATTGGGTTAGAAATGTCAGATGAGTTACGAGGGTTGGTTGGTTTTGTATCTGCAAGCCTCTCAATCGCCAAGGACGACACAAAGACATTAGGCGATTTTGTATGTAAGCTGTGAGCGAAAGCACGTAGTAAACGTTACAAAATTTCCGAGAAATTATTACTCGCAATATGCGGACTAACAATTTTGATAAGCTCTGTTTCATATGATATACCGCAGCATTGACAGCGGATTTATAATGCAAATAATATCATTATGCTATGATGCAGTGTAAATAACACGGCAGTCAATTGTCTGCATAATGACACTTATTTGCTGCTCGTTTCGTTCAAATCTTTCTTGGAATCCTAGCTGCGGAGAGAAGAACAAGTCTACAATACTCATAAAAAGTGTTCCTGGAAATCATGAGGTCGCTACAAACTGAATAAAGTTTGCAGAAGTGATGTTTTTTTTTTATCTTACTGCTGTGTGTAATTACTGAACGCATTACAATTAAATCAAGGAAGAAGGTAAAGCTGAAAACATTATTACTGAACGCATTAAAATTAAATCAAGGAATAAGGTAAAGTTGAAAACGTTATAATCTGTACTGAACGCATTATAATTAAAACAAGGAACAAGATAAAGTTGAAAATATTATTACTGAACGCATAACAATTAAATCAAGGAATAAGGTAAAGTTGAAAACATTGTAATCTGTAATTACTGGACGCATTAAAATTAAATCAAGGAACAAGGTAAAGTTGAAAACATTATAATATGTAATTACTGAACGCATTATAATTAAATCAAGGAACAAGGTTAAGTTGAAAACATAATGTGTATTTACTGAATGCATTATAATTAAATTAAGGAACAAGATAAAGTTGAAAACATTACTGAACGCATTGAAATTAAATCAAATGTCAAGGTGAATTTGGAAACTATCTATAATTACTGAACGTATTGTATTTAAATCAAGAAACAAGGTAAAGTTGAAAACATCATAATCTGTAATTACTGAACGCATTATAATTAAATTAAGGAACAAGGTAAAGTTGGAAACATTATAATCTGTAATTACTGAACGCATTATAATTAAATTAAGGAACAAGGTAAAGTTGGAAACATTATAATCTGTAATTACTGAACGCATTATAATTAAATTAAGGAACAAGGTAAAGTTGGAAACATTATAATCTGTAATTACTGAACGCATTATAATTAAATTAAGGAACAAGGTAAAGTTGAAAACAATGTGACAGCCGGGATACGATCTCGCGACCGGCAGAAGGAGGGCAAGGTCGGCGGTGGCTCGGCGCAGCAAATGAAGTTGCGCGCGCATCTGCTTCCTGGGGCATGTGCTGTGACGAAGGGAGAGGGGAGAAATCCTGAGAAGTCTAGATAGGCGCCATCTTCTAGACTTCTGTAGATTGATCGCGAAATCGTACTCTCTGGAAACTATGGTTTAGTTATAAATAGAGACGCAAGTGAGCTGACAGGAGCAGTTAGTTAGTTGCAGTTGCAGTCGTTGCTAGTTTTTGGTCAGCAGCCAGTCAGTGTAGCAGTGAAGCCAGCTTCGAGACCGGAGTTCGACTTGTGTGAGTGTTCCGCAGCTGTGTGAGTGCAGTGGACCGCAGTTGGGGGACCTGAGTTCTAAGTTCAATGTACTGTCTCTGAAAGTCTAGGGTTCGAGATACTGTGAACTCGAGTGACTGAGCTAGAAGAACTAGCCAAGGCAAACGAACTGTGAACTGAGAACTGACAGTTCTGTGTTGTAAATAGTGCTTTGTGAACATTAGTTAAGATTAGCAATACATTGTTGTTCGTAATAATCCAAGTGAATTGTCATTGTCGTCTGTGGAGTGCAATAACGAATACTGTGTTGCTGTGTGGAATGGAAATCCCATTGTTGACTGGAGTGTTTAAACTAAATTTTAGAAAGGAATTATTGTTGTAAGAATAAAATTACATTATTGTTTTGTATTAAAGTTACAATAATAATCTCTAATTACTGAACGCATTATAATTAAACCAAGGAACAAGATAAAATTGAAAACATTATAATCTGTAATTACTGAACGCATTATAATTAAATCAAGGAACAGGGTAAGGTTGAAAACATTTTGATCTGTAAGCCTATAATCTCTTTTAAATCAAATCGGAAATGTCAAATTTAGCTTTACTTATCCGAATAGAAGTGTACACTTATTTTTTTTTTATCATTCTGTATGTTATTGAATGTGGCAAGTCATATACACATATGTAGCTGTCCTATGTTTGTAATTGTTGAATTTTGCATTTATGCGTTATGGTCACCATTTTTTCAAGTCCAATTACTATTGATCAAAATGCATATTATACAGGATTCAAGAGTAAACACAGCTTCCTGTGTCCAGTTTATTTTTACGAGTACAACTGAAATTTTCTTCCTCCATTCTTTTTTACTTTCCCAGTCATCTTCCTTGGAGGCCCAATCCTCTCGCTTCCATCATGCCAATACACCCTCCGGCGTCCTCTTCTTTTTTTCCTTGTGTGGATTCATTCTAAACTTCTCTTTGGTAACCAATTTGCGTCTATCCTTTTCACATGTCCAAAACATTGTAATTCTTTAGTTTGCACAAAATGCTTAATAGAATTTTCGAAGTAAATTTTCCAGTCATTTTATCGTTTCTAATTCTAGCTTAGTTAAGCAGCTTCATTTAATCATTCAAGGCCCAGGTTGTGCTTCTACAACATTAATCAAATGGAATGCGCAACCTATATTATCGTGCTGATCTTAAAAATCTATTTCTGTTGGCTCTTTCTGTGATCACATATAGAGGAAAAAAAATGTATCGAGACATTATTAGTTTTTAAATAAAATTCAATGAAAATTTTAGTGTCCTCTTTTAAGGATCGTGTATTTAAACAGAGTTTCTGAGGAAATAGAAGACAAACGAGGAAAAATAAACAAAAAGAGAAAATAAAGTAGAACTGGAAAGGATGAAAACAAATTGAGAAAAGGGAAAATTAAAAGAGTAAAAACACCGAGCGAGTTAGCTCAGACGGTAGCATTTGAAATTCACATTCAAGAGGTCCTGGTTTCAAACCCCGTGGCCGGCCAATCTGATTGGGGTTTTTCATGGTTTCCCTCAGTCACAAAGGCAAATGCTGGGTTGGAAATTTACTTGCCATGATTCATCACCACCTCAATCACCAATGTCATAAACAGTAATCAAAATCTTAAATCATTACATGAACAAAAACCATCTACAACACACGACTATAGAAACAGGAACTCAACAATAGTAACAACGGTCTACTGATATACCCAAGGATCCTAAACACGCGATATGACCACAGATGTTAGAGCGTGTATAAATAAACTTAACAAAAAATATAGTAGAAACAGAAGAATGAGAGGAAAAAAGAAAAGAAGCTAGAGAGGGATACGTACACGAAGAGGGACTGGAGAAAGACTAAACTTATAACTAGGGCTAAGAATTGTATGCCGTTACATTGCGCTTCATGCGCCTCTGACTTTAGGTACCAGTACGTAATTGCGTTGGGGTGGGGGATTTCAGTGCGTTTTGTTCAGCAGTGAACTTTAGTTGATCGATTACATTGCGATCGAATACTGCTATTCGTAACAGGCAACATTCAACGTCCTGTAAAGAAGAATAATAGCAAGATACCGAAGACGAAATTTGTGACAATTTAAAATTAGGAAATTTGTGATAATGATACAGATTTTGAGATAAATAATGCTTGTGTAAAATATTTCAAATATGCCCCCAATGTTTCTGCAGAAGTGGAACGAAGTTTCTCTAGATATAAGGCTGTGTTTTCTAGCAACATGTAATCATTCTCCTTTGAAAATTTGAAAATGTGATTTGTTATTCACTGCAACAATACATTAAATAAAAAATTATGTAAAACAAAAACGTAATACACTATCACACTCACATAGTGAAATAATAAGGCCGATACATCTTGTCAATGTTAGGCCTATATTAGGTGCATTTTCTAAAGACAGAAAATAACATATAACTTAGTCAATTATATTGTGACGAAACTGAATATTTGGAATACGAAATGTGAAAAAATGCAGCAAACAAGATGGAAGAAATACTGATAAACATTAAGGATATTTAGCTCTATGTAAAATTTGTGACAATTTCAAATTTGGAAATTTATTAATAATGATACAGATTTTGAGATAAACAATGTTTGTGTAAAATATTTCAAATATGTCCTCATTGTTTCTGCAGAAGTGGAACGACGTTTTTCTAGATGTAAGGCTGTGTTTTCTAGCAACATGTAATCATTCTCCTTTCAAGATTTGAAAATGTGGTTTGTTGTTCACTGCAGCAATGCATGAAATGAAAAATTATGTAAAACAAAAACGTAATACATCATCATATTAACATAGTGAAATAATAAAGCTGATACTTGTCAATGTTATATTAGGTGTATTTTCTATAGACAGAAAATAAAATGTCTTTAAAATAGTGAAATTTTTCTTTAACAAAGAAAATAATATCTTTAAATTATTTCTTTAGCAAATAGTTGTGTTTCGAAATTAAAGGAGTGGCTTTCAACCACCCAAATGCTGAGGACTAACTTACCGTGATGATAAGCATGAATTCAAATGAACGAAAGACACTGCGTTAACTCACCCCAACTCTGAGACGTACTCAAAGTTAGAGGCGCACAAAGTGCACTGGTAGTCTAGTATATATATATATATATATATATATATATATATATATATATATATATAATTTTAGTAGGTTATTTTACGACGCTTTATCAACATCTTAGGTTTTTTAGCGTCTGAATGAGATGAAGGTGATAATACCGGTGAAATGAGTCCGGGGTCCAGCACCGAAAGTTACCCAGCATTTGCCCCTGTTGGGTTGAGGGAAAACCCCGAAAAAACCTCAACCAGATAACTTGCCCCGACCGGGAATCGAACCCGGGCTACCTGGTTTCGCGGCCAGACGCGCTAACCGTTACTGCACAGGTGTGGACCTGGTAGTATAACGGCATATATTTCTCAGTCCTACTAATAACAAGTGATGAGCAGAAAATCAGACCTGTGATTTTATCACGGTGATCGAAAAATCACGATCACACCTATGATTAAACAGCTCTTTAAACAGTGATCACAGTTCGAGAGCTAAACTGCTCACCAGCTGAACAGTTCTAGTTCTTTACTCACTGCGTGCGCTGCGCTGTTGTGCTTATGCTACCTAGTGACAACAGTGGGAACGACTACGCCCGCGAACTGTGAGCGCTCAATTTTAACAATACATTCATTGTAGCCAGCTCAGTAGATTTCAGGTTGATCCTAGCAGATTTCAATTTCTTAAAGCCTGAAAATATACTATTGTCAGCCACAGCCGAAAATCTGGCAGGTTTTTACATTGCTTAATTGATTCCATTATTATTTTTTTTTTACATTGGGGAATTTAATTGAAGTGAATTTATTATGGCAGGCAGAGTAACTATCTCATGCCCCCATGTTTTGTATTGCTACCTGTGCACTTCATTAGAACCAGGTGCCCTGCCTCGAATCCGTTAGCCCTATGAACTTACAGTATATTTATTTTCCCCTATTAGGGCGTATTTTGCGAGCTACCGTGACTACCGGCGGTAGCCCAAGGAAATTACAAAAGAAAAAGTTTATAATATAACATAATGCAATAATTTTGTATTATTAGTTTTACCATAGTAATTAAAATTAAAGTAATTGTTAGATATATTTTGTGTAATAATAGGGTCAGCGGTAGCCCAAACCCTTTAACCAGTATACGCCTCTGGAGTATTATCATATTATGGGATTATCTAAGAAATTAGCAATTTCTTTGTTATACTAGAAGAGAAAGAGTGTGGGAAGGGAGGTCGTCCGTGGCCCATTTCTTTTAGGACTCATCCCGACATTTGTCTTATTACTCAAGGGAAACCACGGGAAAACCTTGAGCAGGATAAGGTGTCGTGCTGACAACAAGCCACTTGGCTTCAGTGGGGTCTGTATATGTTGAGGAGGAAGGATGTCTTTTAATCATGGTTTTAAGCACAAATTTTAAATACAAATACAAATACATTAAGAAACCATAAATAATTATTTACAATAGAACATGTTCAATACATCTATGCAGCCAATAACGTGATGACCCTGAAACAGAGAAATAACATTATTACTGCATTAGTAGACATATGTCTGTTTGTTGAGTCCTGTTGTTGTTCAGTGTTCAATTTGATTTGCGTCTTGTAAGTTGTCGCTCCAAGCTAGAGGGTGGAGTACGCTCTTAAGCCTTGGTTTTTCTGAACTGACACATGCGACGTGCGAGATGCGAGGCCCGCCTCGCACAAATCCGGACTACACGAGAGATAGTGAGTGGTTTCCATAGCTGCGAGATGCGATGCCTGCGCACCCCGGAACCATAGAAACCACTCTCTATCCCTCGTGTAGTCCGGATTTGTGCGAGACGGGCCTCGCACGTCGCATGCGTCGGTTCAGAAAAACCAAGCTGGGTTGTAGTTACCCAGGGAAGAAATTAATGGGTTGTTGTTGCTGTACGACTTGTTGTACGTGCAGAAGGCTTGATTTGAAATATATTCTTGAATTGTCAAAATTTCGAATTCTTTATGAATCAATCTAACAGGTGTTACTCTAGGAAGTCCTGTAATGAATCTTAAAAGTTTGTTTTGGAAAACCTATAACTTATTAAGTACTGCAGTAGGTGCATGTCCCCAAGCAGGACAAGCATATAATATTATTGACCTAATTAATGTTTTATACAAAGTCAAGGCTGTATGTGTGTTTAAATTTCTGCTTTTATTTAAAATTGGGTACAGCTCCACCATTCCAGAAATGGTAAGTCTGATATTTTAAGCAGTGACATTATTAATTGGCTACACTAATCAACCAGTAAACTTACAATAATAACAAACTTTTACCAAATATGGCAATGATTTAAAAATAACAATGTTTCATTCACCTTCTGAGTGATGTGTAAATACACACACACAGTGTCAAAATTACTAATTTTCCATTTTTTCCCTTATAATATTTCACTTCAGGAATAGTGGACAACATCAAATGGAAATCATTATATTGGTAGCCAGACGAAAAATGTTCAGTTCGTCTATAGCATTAGATTAAATGAATGAATAGATAATTAGATAAATGAATAAGTAAATAAATAATTACTGACTTTCAAATCTTTATTCCGTTTTTAAAATGATGAAACGCCTGTATTTATATCTCAGTATTGTGCTTATACTTGACTTCTGTGAAGTACAAACACATAACCTCAACATTTTCTCGCCCTCACCTACCATGTGCGAAATATCGAGAGCACTGAAACATCGCAGTGAGACGCTGTGATGAGCGGGGAAGAATGAACTGTTCAGTGTTCACCTCGAATAAGTTCGCAGTTCAATCACTGTTTCACTGTCTAAGAACACCGTGATCATAAATGAGCAATCACAGGTCGAACAGTGATCACAAAAGAGCAGTTTATCTCATCACTAGAATAACAATCAAATCCAGAATAAATATATGTATATATTTATTAACACTACAATTGGGTATACACCCGGTGGCAGTGATATATAATATACAATAATACCATTATAATTCTACAATAATTACAGCAATAAAAGAAAAATAAAAAAAAATAAAATAAAATAAACCTAAATTTATGTCTAACTATAAATAAATAGATTCAATAAACCTAGTACTATAAATAAAAACTATACTATAATAACACCTACAATAAGCAAAAGTAAACCTAACTTATAAGCACTTCTATTTCACCCAACTATTACTAGTTTAAGTAATTACATATCACCTGAATTAATTACAAATCAACTTAATTAAATATTATCTTAATTAATTACATATCACCTTAATTTATTTACATATCAACTAAATTACATATCATCTTAATTAATTACATATCAACTTAATTAATTACATGACACAACTTAGATAATTACACTGCACCTATAATTACATTTTCAGTCTAATCTTCTCAACCTTTCCTTAAATGTATTGATTTTGAGAGGACCACCCTGAAAGATTGCCGCAGGTAAGCTGTTTAAATTACAAGAGAAAGGAAGGACAAGAAAAAGTAACTAACTTATATCTAGAAACAGGAAACGGAAAACAACAGGGGGGAAAAAGAAAGAAGATAATGAGGGGAGGAAGAAAATATAAAATGAAATGAAGGAAATAAATGAAGACAATTAATTAAAAAAGAAAGAAAAAGTAACAATGACTGAAAAATAGAAACAGAAGGAAGAATATAAAAATGGAAAGAAAATAAATAGAAAAGGCACAAAGAAGAAAGAAATACAAACAGAAAGAACTGGCTATTAACTGCTACCTTATTATTACGTGCAGGAGAACATCATGGTGCCGTGTTGACTGGGGAAGTTTCTGATAGTTCCCATATTTGTTATCAGTGATTACTGTCCCCTTGTTGGGAGTGTTATCTTGTATCGGACACTGAACTATTGTTTGTGTTGTTGCCCTTGGCAACGCTGTAATGCGGGCAAGCTCTTGTGATTGTTTACCTTCAACTTCACGGTTCGTAGCGTGAGAAAATAAGCCTAAAATTAGAGAGGCAGAAAAGGCAAAATTATCTCCCAAGACGAAACTGTGATGTGAAAGACGCGCATTACACGCAACAGTTAATGACGAGCTCAGATGATGACACTTTTCGTCGGACAGCGAAATGATGCATTGTGTCGTGTTGTAATTATTTTAACTGGGCTGTCTTGTGCACTACCAGCCAGGCGTAGCGCCCACTTTGTTTTCTCGTGACTTTGTGATGGTTTTTTTTATGGAGTTACCATAGGCCAGTTTCCAATCCATTTTCATAAAGCCACATCTGAAGACTCACGATTCGACGCTTGGGGCAGAAGAAGATATCAGATGACAAGCGAACACTATGAATGAATGAATACTGAAAAAAGTAAAATTGAGAAGAAAGTTCCTAAATTTCACTTTGAGTAAACCAACATTTTGTGCAAGTTTTGAATAAAGTCTTCAAATAGGCCTACGATTAATTTTTTCTTCTTATTTAATTGAACATTATCTTATTCTTATTTATGTTAGAGCTGGGGACGGAGCGAGTAGAACTGTTGAGTTACTCGGTTCTATCGGTTTATGTGCTTGGCAGCGGAGCACCGAAGTTACTCGGTTAATCGTAGCCGTTACAGGCCAGTTCAAACATTCAAACAGAGTTCGCGTGTTTTACTTAATTCTAGCAGACAACAACGTAGGTACTGTTGTATTGAAATATTTTCTGCTGCAGGACAAATTATTTCCTTATCCTCAAGGCGGGCTGAAAGGCCTCTAGTATTGAAGAGGAGTTCATCCTATTATATGACCTGTCAAGTGGACCTAATGAACATTGACAGACTGAACATATTACTATACATACTAATAATAATAATAATAATAATAATAATAATAATAATAATAAATTATAATATAATAATAATATTATTATTATCATAATCATATTAGAATGTTTGATTAATATTAAAATATGTTAAAAAAAGAAGTGCATTATATTTTTCTTCTATTTGTGTTTATTGGATTTGTGTTACCTCATCAGTCATAATTTTATTTGTATTTATTTCTACGAATTATGTTACCTAATTACTTTAATTTATCAATAATAATACTCTTCACCAAAGAGAACATGGTTGTATTGAAGGCTAGTAATGTTATAAATAAATAAACATTATGTTCTTCAGTTTAAGATTCCACGTTTTATTGATTGTTTTATCCACTTTCCGTAATAGTAAATAATTGTGTGTTATTTTTAAGTGTTTTAGGCAGCGCTTCATGGAGTCCTTTTCTTTTTATCTTATTTTTTAATTAGCGTTTACATCGCATCTTAATTTATTAGCTGTTAGTATTATAAATTAGGCTATTTTATCAATTTTATTTCGTCTGTCATATATAACAACACTGAAAGTTAAATACCTAGGCCTTTCATACAAAATAACTCCGCAAATAGTTGTAATCACGTAAATGAAATTTGCAACCGTCATTTTGAAATGAAGAGAAGCACTTTTTCCTCGTCAATTGGCAAAGCGAAAGCGCTTTACTACAACGCTTTTAAAACACCCTTGGTTTCACTTTCAAAGTACGTTCTAGAATCGATTCAATCTATCTAAATTTTAAATCTGCCGCCACAAATTTGTATTCGGTACTGTATTTGATTTAACCGAGTAATGACGTCACAGTAACTGCTCCGAACCGAACCGCTCCGTCCCCAGCCCTAATTTATGCGTAGACCTATATTTTCAGCATGAATTAAATTGTAGGTCATCTTCATCTAGTATTCTGCCCAAGGGCAGGTCTTTCACTGCAAACCCAGCATTCTCCAATTTTCCTATTTCTGCCTTCCTCCTTTGTTTCTTCATATAATCCATATATCTCAGTCATGCCCATAGGCGCAAGCGCACGCTTCAGAGCTCAGGAGAGCCTGGGCGCTTTACAGTGGAAAGGAAAGAGACAGACAAAAGAGGTAGTATATGCAGCTGGGTCGAGTTATATACAGGGATGGCCAGCACTGATTCAATGGATAAAGGGAAGAGAACTTATTAAAACTGTATCCGTGTTAATTTTTAGATTTGTCTGGGAAGTATAAGTGCATTATAAGAATGTAAGTTTTAATTTTAATGCACATTTTTCACAAGTTTGCTTTTTTATTCAAAAGGAATATTTTCTCAACTTTTTTATAGAAAAGTGAAATTTTTAGATATAGACCTATTTACTTAGTAGCCTTCCAGGTACTGAAACAATGTTTTCGTAAATGTAATATACCGTAAATGCGTATTACTGAAGATAGTGTATTACAAATTTTCTAAATATTCGCATGGAAAATGTTTCTAAGGAAATGAATTAAAAAAGCAACTACTGTTACATCATAAGCAAAAGATATGTGCCTATGTGTTGTAAAAATGTCAGCTCTATAGTTTCAGCAGGTTTCGAGAAAATAATTTAATATTCTGTTGATAGGAAGTTACTCACGGTTAAGTGAGATATGGCCCACTTTGCAATAGACCCTTCCTACGAAAATGTCCAACGTTTACAAATGTCCACATAGAAAATTCGTCCATGCCATAAAAATGTCCACTGTCATCAAGTCCTCTTCTTAAAAATGTCCTAGGTTTAAAAATGTCCACAAATAAATTCGTCCATTTCCCTAAAATGTCCGACAAGGAAAAGTGCAAGGAAAGTGCCGAGAAATTTATTGTCATTTCAATTATGTTATATATATTACATATGTAATACAAAAGATACATCTATTGTTCATCTTAATGTCATGTGGTATGATATCGCTCTAAGGTGAGATATGGAAAAATTTCATTCTTATCTTTGTAATCTTGGTAATTACCGACAATGTTGAAAATTCATTATTGATATACCGTTTATTTACTGGCCGCTTAATATTTGTATGCCCACCAAGGACCTGGGTTACTTAAATGTTCTGTTTTCGTTTGCTGTTGTTGCAAATGGCTAATGAATCGCCAAATGTTCATGTGACCTGCCACCACAAGTCGTCGGAATTGAGAGTGGAATCTTTCAACCACATTACTCGTACGCTGATTGCCATTATTTACTAATTCAGGAGAAAATCTAGGGGGAACTGCTCACCTTCGCCCTCTTGCCGGATGACCAGTAATATATGTAATTTCAATGTAAGATGCTAAGTCCAAGACACCGTCCACAAATCTTTTATTTAATAAATCCCAAACAAATTGCAAGTCATTTAGCGGAATAAACGGCAGTCCCATAATTTCCTGTATTTGGTTTCTTACTTCAGGGTTCTCAATATCCAAATATTGTGCCCTCAGACCCCTGTTGACTACATTTCTCCATATTGCTTGATTGAAGTGGAAAAGACACCCACTCACTACTGAGGGAATACCAGTCGACAAGCATTCATATTGGCGATTTAAAAATCACATATTGTGTAGGTAGGATTACAAGTGAGATTTAAATGTGCTGAATAATTTTTTATCTCATTATATACAGTGCGGTAAGTATTTTCAGTGTTATTTTCAGTTAGGTAATATATTAAAACTACAAACTACTATACAAAAATAATTTCGAGGGAAAAATTGTTCCGGAGCCGGGTATCGAACCCGGGACCTTTGGTTTAACGTACCAATTTAAGTCACACGGAGTTAGTGTGCACTCGAATTTGGTTGCTTGACGGTTGTAAGCCCACTTTGAGGTCTGTGGATATAGAGGGAAAAATTGGATCGGTGTCGGTTAGAGTTCCCGAGTAGCTCAGTGGTAGAGCGTTGGTACGTTAAACCAAAGGTCCCGGCTTCGATACCCGGCTCCGGAACAATTTTTCCCTCGAAATTATTCAAATCAACTTTACAGGGAGTTATACCTGAAATCTTGATTTACATAATACACGTCACTGTTCGTTAACAGAAAAACCACAATTTAAGTCACACGGAGTTAGTGTGCACTCGAAGTTGGTTGCTTGACGGTTGTCAGCCCACTTTGAGGTCTGTGGATATAGAGGGAAAAATTGGATCGGTGTCGGTTAGAGTTCCCGAGTAGCTCAGTGGTAGAGCGTTGGTACGTTAAACCAAAGGTCCCGGGTTCGATACCTGGCTCCGGAACAATTTTTCCCTCGAAATTATTCAAATCAACTTTACAGGGAGTTATACCTGAAATCTTGATTTGCATACTATACAAAACTTCCAACAATCCCATGCACTGTGAAAAGCTAAAAGAATTGATTAGTACAGTTTTGAACGTACCATCACTGAAAATCGTGTCACTGACAGCCTAAAGTTCTAATTTCTCTCGGTGGCAAACATTAACACTTGTTCTTCGTCATTAACACCTGAATCAAAGAACATAAAATTTTGTCCCCTCAATGTTTTGTTGTAGGGTCCAACAATGTCAATTTCTCTTATTGATTGAGGAAGTGGAGGACGATTTAGCTTCTGCTGTTAAGCCATTCTGATTACTGCATTTCTTTGTGGAAGACTTACGATAATTGTTATGAACTCCAGAAAGTTTCTGTCTGACAACAGAGCCGGGAGGTTAGCTAGTAACTCATCTCTATTGAACAACCTTGTATGTTGGACCTTTTTGTATGGACCTTTCGTATGGTGGGCTTTATGATACTGTGGACCACATAGATGTTGGGATTTTTCACTTCATGGACAAATTGTTTGTAGGACTTGAAATGTGGGACTATTTAGTTTGTGGACATTTTTTTGTGGACCTTTTGTACTTGTGGACATTTTGTTATGGACCTTATAACCTGGAAGCGTTGCTCACCAATATCACCTTAAAAGCATACTGCGATAAGAATATATTAGTTACACTTAAAATATATACAGTACCTTGGTAACTTTGCTTTGTACTATAATATTGTTTTGATTAGTTCATTGATTACTTTTATAAGGCTAAAGATACCATCAATATCAATTCCAATTCAATGTCATACTCAATCTCTCTTTTTGGGATAATTATCATTTTCTTTACGAATGATGTGTTTCATCCACTTAGTTCCTTCTTAACTCTATATTATGTTACTAACGTTTAAGACACAACTGCAATATTAGGAAATTGGTGTTAGTACTTTTGTTTTACAGACAATATGGATAATATCAAACAGAAAGAAGCCATATAAAAATAACGACATAAAATTTCATGTTCCGTTTGAAGTTTGTGCACCACTGTTTTCTTAATCTAACAGGCTGCTTATTCCTTCTTCCGTACCAAGCGCTTGATGCCCGCACACGACGTCAAGGTCAGAAAAATGCGCTTTCTTTGACATTACTGATATATCTTAATATCGTCTATCATCTATCTTACTTCTATCCCGAACTCTTCTCCCGTTCACTATTCCTTCCAGTGCATCCGTCAGTAGACAGTTTCTTCTCAGCTAGTGATCCAACGAATTCCTTTTCCTCTTCCTGATCAGTTTCAGCATCATTCTTTCTTCACCAACCCTTTCCAACACAGCTTCATTTCTTATTGTCTGTCCACTTCACATGTTCCATTCTTTTCTACATCCACATTTCAAATGCTTCTATTTGCTTCTCTTCACTTCGTCGTAATATAGCTATGAAGTATAAATCAAATGCTTCAAATAATTTTATTTAACACAAAATATAATACAGCTACCACTTTTGGGCTACAAAGAATGCTGAAAACATAAATACAGTATATATTTTATAAAAACTTAGGAATCGATTTCTTGTGGGATCATTGTACTTTCTGACAGATAGTAAATAAGAAAGTAAAACGCAAAGGAATGTCATTTACTGTGTGTGTTTACGATTGCATCCATTCCAGTGAGCCAGGTGGATACATACATAATCAGTGCAGCGTGTCTTTATGACGCCTCTGAGAGAGGCGCATGAGAACAGAGGGGGGAGACACGGTGCTCTCGGTACCCAGACTGGACTATTTTTAAATCAGCGAAGGAAGCTGCACCAGCAGGCCAGAAACACAGACCACCCTGAAAACTCTGCCACAAAAGTAAGTGATCAAGTCATTCTTTACGTTTAACAGATATATGGTGAAGGTTATACTTATGTTTCGATCATTATAGGAACTTGCTAATATACCTTAAAAATGTCTTGAATTTATAGTATTGATTATTAGAAATGATTGGTGTGGTTACTGGGAGAGCTGTAAGCCACCTAACCCGCTCTAATACGTACCTTATATACGAAAATCGACGTGCGTGAATTAAGAATACGGCCATATTTTATTTTTATTTTATTGGGTTATTTTACGACGCTGTATTAACATCTCAGGTTATTTAGCGTCTGAATGATATGAAGGTGATAATGCCGGTGAAATGAGTCCGGGGTCCAGCACCGATAGTTACCCAGCATTTGCTCATATTGGGTTGAGGGAAAACCCGGAAAAACCTCAACCAGGTAACTTGCCCCGACCGGGATTCGAACCCGGGCCACCTGGTTTCGCGGCCAGACGCGCTGACCGTTACTCCACAGGTGTGGACACGCCCATATTTCCTGTCACCAACATAATAATAATACTATACACCTAATCAAACCTAATCTAACCTCTCACATAATACACACCTAATCTAACCTAACCTGTCACCTAATACTACACACCTGTAGTAACATTCCTCACGTTTAGTATCACTTCGTTTGCATGTATTACCAACCCTGCTACTCGTGTATTTCATCGTAATGCCAGGAAGAAATTATGGCGAGTTTCATAATAATTACATTTAAATGTACTAATGTAGTGACTTAAGGAAAAGTGAAGTTGTTTCGTATCAGAGTATATGGCACGTGCCGCGCCGTCCGTCTTTTGTGTACTTGGCGAGTACAGCATCGTACAAAACGAATGAACCCCGATCTGTTTATAGTAACATTGCAATGCAATGTGTGCAGTTGTGTTATCCTGCTCAAGTATTAGTACGAGTTGAATATGTTGTGCTGATCCATTCATAATGGCAAAACGTTAAATTCACTCAGAGATACGAAATGCAATTAAGAAGTATGAGAATGACATTTTATGTATTAACGAAGATAATATCGTGTGTAAAGTATGTAAAATTGAAGTAAAAACCAGAACAACTCAGGCTATAGAGAAACACTGCAACAGTACATCGCACAGGAAATGCGTTGAAATGAAATCTGAGGAACCGTCATCATCATCATCATCATCATCATCATCATCATCATCATCATCTAGTTGTGCGGGTCTAAACGACACGTGCAACATGATGCCGAGTGGAAATATTCCTCTAAAGAAATTGAGTGATCCCCATTTTAGAGTTTTTCTTCAGAGATTCTCTCGATACAAAACTGTTTAAGCGATAGGAGAAGACGATTCAGCTTCGACAACTTACGAGAATAGCCTATATCGTCGTTTACTGCAACGCTGGTAATTGCATCAATGATGACGAGGACTGAACCTTGCAAGGTATGTACTACAGTACGTTATTTTTCTTTTCCTTCTGACTGTACGGAGATACAGTAGCATGTTGACGTCGTCTGTTTACATATAAAACCTGTTGAGCCAATGATATGGATGAAAAAAATGTAACATACAGTAAATGTGCACTTACATTCAACGATAAGTCATCCCGCATTCACTGTCTAATAATAAGAATTGAAATGTGTTGTGGCTGTAATAAAAGTGTTGAAAATTGGTTTGTGCGAGATCGTGCGTATTTGCTTGCTTTCCGCACAAAACCAATACGCGATAAGTGTGAAATACCACATTTAGTATTCCCAACGTAACACACATAACAATTTCCCTCTTCTTACCGCTTAAGCGCCACATTCATTTTACTGCTTTAGGCTTTTAACATATTATTTTTAGAGACGTTTAACATAGTAATAATTATAAATTGGAAACTTACCACTGCAATTTCACCTAAATTGCACTGTTAATTATTGTTTTTAAATATTTGCAAAAATTAAGTAATCTCTACTACTCCACAAAAGTTATTGCATTCCTGATGCAAGTAACATTAAGGAAGCCGTGAAAAAATCAACAAGATTCCAGATGCCGATGTTATTACTGCAATATGTTATATAAATAATATTGTTAAAATATTAAAATGAAAAATAAATCATTACATAACCTTACTGTTTGTTTTAAGTTCGCATTTATAGACGGGGAAAAAAAAGACAGACGTATATCACGGCCTGCTGGAGTATAGTAAACACAGAAAACATTTTAAAGCAACAATGTTGAAGATAGATATTTTGGTATTCCAAAGTTGCCGTCATTAAACAGAAACCAAGATGGAGATTTCATTGCAAGTAATTAGAAATTCGTCTTTCAGGTATGTAATAAACGATCTTCGCACAAAATAATGTACGATACACGAGCGGTATGTTTGTTTTCATGTTCTCGGAAATTAAAAAAGCTCAACTACGTTTCGCTTTTTCAATCTTTTCCTCGAACATGAAAACGTCAACATACCGCTCTTGTAACGCATATTACTATTATAGCGCCACATTGGCAGTGATAAAAGTGTGCAGTATTCCTTCAGTGACCGATCAATACTCTATCTTGTCCCAGACATATTATTATTATTATTATTATTATTATTATTATTATTATTATTATTATTATTATTGTTGTTATTATTATTATTATTTATCAAACTAGGTTATACCTTTCATAGCGTCCTGACGTAAGCATTTAAGGTTAGAGTTTGAACCAGAAACTCCAGGATATATTAACCGATAACTTTCCTAACTTGTTTGGAAACGAAAATGTGCTGCCTGATTATAAAGGACGGGGAGATGATTATTGTCCATTGCACAGGAAATTTGTCGTTTTCAACTTCCTTTTCGTTCATCTCCAAGATTTTTAACGCCTAAGCGGAGTTCAAAGAGAAATTATGTTAAAACATAACATAAGTAACAATACATTTCTCGGTTCTGTGATGAAAAATAAAAGGAAAAGGTGGCGGAACGCCGTTCCTGCGCGTTCCGCTAGATAAAACGCACTGGTTGTAGTGATGTTAGTGAATTTTTTGTTGACTGACATACAATATTTCTCCAGTCGAAGAAACATGAAACGTCACACCTGGGGGTATCGAATCGTGCACCTGTGCCCTACTATATTTGATCGTCTCGCGTAAGATTTGAAGTTCATGCCCTCTTCCCCTCGCGCTCCCACTCTTACGTTTTAACGAATCGCCCCAGCGAGGGCCGACACGCGACTCGTATTGGTTGAGACAGAGACCGTGATAGAATTGAGACGTGCTGCCAGCATTCGTGTTCCGCGAGAGGAGACCGTCATCTATACAGGTTCCAAGCTTCCACGACCGCTTCCAGGCATCCACAACGTGTCGTGCGTGAGTATTGTCATTTGTTTCTTGTTTTGTTTCATACTAACCATACCGTGCGCTTCGCTGTTCATTCTAAATATTATTGACTTAGATATGTTATATTTTCAAATACAGTTTCGTTATTGTCAGTGAGCAGTAAGGTCCAGTTTTATTTATTTTAAAGTAATAAATGCTACACTGTTTACAATAACTATACTACAGGCCTGATAATTATACATAATAAAGTAGCTTGAATACTTGTTAACCGTTTTTTATATTATAATTAGTCTGGAAAATATTTGGGGCTAAGAGGGATGAAGTTACAGGAGAATGAAGAAAGTTACACAACGCAGAACTGCACGTATTCTATTCTTCATCTGACATAATCGGGAACATTAATGTCCGGGTTCTGGAAAAACAGTTACCTGTACATACAGAGTTTTATATATAATTTTAACGCGCTGATATGTTTGAAACTAGTTTTCGAAACAACAGTTATCGTCGTTTTTAAAGTTACCTGTGCTTCAACTAGTAACCGTGCCTCGGCCTGTAGTTACCTGGCTGTTAATACTGATTCGAACAAATACCGACATGCAGCGCTACTGCATTACTGTTTCGTAAACTATAATAACTGATATTAAATTAGTACATTATGCAACGAGCCTACAATGATAGTAGGCGAGTATGCTTGTTTGTGAAACGAGCGCAAGCGAGTTTCATAATTTTCATACGAGAGTCTTAATTACCATTATAGGCAAGTTTCATACGACTTTTTATGCTCGACCATATTTATAACTTGAAATTATTCAGAAGTATTCATTTTATTTGTATCTGACTGAAGATCGGAAGTGACCTTGTGCATAGCTCGTGAATTGTGAGATGTGCGCAGACGCGAAAGTATTGATTTTTTCCGAAGAACAATAATGTCATTGACCTTGATGTAATGTAGAAAATAACATGACCTAATTTTGATATAGCCTGAAAATTGATTTAGAATTGAAAAACGAGATGACAAATTGAATTTATTTGAATATTATTTACAATTAACGCTAATTATTATAGTAACAGAACATAACCTTCTGCTACAGTATTGGATTTCCAGCCTGCGTGTCGTTTTGCTAGTTGTCTTTCGATTGCATATCCGAGAATAATCGAAAGCCTGAACTTTAATGAATAGGTGTACTTTAATGACATGCATTAAAGGACTGCTACCAGGTGTATAATTACTACATTTCGGCATAGTCGACCACAAAATAATATAGGCCACAATAAATTAATTTACTATATTATCGGAATAGTTAAAAAATTTTAGCGTTTTATTTACGTAATTTATGGTAAATGTTCTACTTTCTATGACATATTAGGATAATAATGTGTTTATAAAGACAATTTCTAATATCTTAAGCTTAATTTTCGTCATAAACTTCAAATTCTATGTCGTCAGTCAAGGAATATTTTATTCTTGGGTGCTCTACCAATGCCAATGGTATTTCGGTTTCCGAAAAGTCCATTTGAACACATGAAAGCATTTATATGGATGAATGTAACATATTTTTACATTACCAATATGGCTGCCATAACCACCACAGCTGACTGTAGTTGTAGTTCTGTAACAGAAATTACATCTAGCCCCCTCTCCACTAGTATTATTTACCTCGATGATCACGCCAAATACCAACAACTATTGCTTTTTTAATCATATTACGATTGAGATGGAAGTGTACATGTATTCTATCGTTTATCACACGGTTCCTTAATTAAGAAACCTTGCTCCTACTAATACAGAGCTCACTGCCATATTACTACTGAAAACTTCTGCAAATAAAAATAACTATAAATAATTAAAAAAAATCATTAACAAAATGCTAGTGGAGACATCTACGGACAACAAGAGATACTGAACTTGAAGTTACCTCAACTGTTAGTTATAAGATCTGATAAATCTGCATTTAACTTTTCGGAAACTGATGAAAGTTATCAGTGTAGTTAACTGTATAAGTGTAGTTAAGTAACTGACAGTTAACTGAGGTGTACCAGAAACCGTGCATACATCTAGACGTTTGAGATGGGCAGGACGTGTAGCACGTATGGGCGAATCCAGAAATGCATATAGAGTATTAGTTGTGAGAGGCTGGAGGGAAAAAGATCTTTTGGGAGGCCGAGACATAATGGGAGGATAATATTAAAATGGATTTGAGGGAGTTGGGTTATGAATGTAGAGAATGGATTAATCTTGCTCAGGATAAGGACCGATGGCGGGCTTATGTTAGGGCGGCAATGAACCTCTGTGTTCCTTAAAAGCCATAAGTAAATAATGAGTAAATAAACAGTTTCGTTATTACTTAGTGAATAATAAGTTTATTATTGTAAGTCGTTAGCTTCTGAATTATTTTCAAAATTGTATCTAAAACTATGAATGTAACTGTCATTATCGTGCAATACTTTCTGGAGTTATTCAATTAATTATAGCCTACTCGTAGTTTTAAGCTTGGTACAGTTTGACCTAAGAGACAATTCATCAGCGTCTGAAACAGATACTACGTTTTCATGGAGTATTCAAATCGATCTGAATACATTTTCCGTACTGTATACGATCCCTGTTTTCATGCAATTTTCGACACGTATTGAAAACGATCAGAGTACGGAAGCTGTAGTTTCGAAAGTAGTTATATTGGTTAACATGTCATCGACATATTAGCGTGTTGGTCACTCTGCGCGCATTAGCTATAAACAATATTGCGTTTTTCAACGAGGCGCATGAAAGCTTAATATTCTGGCTGTTAATTAATAATGGTAATATTGACTTTTATGAAAACACGAAATATTATATTTTACAACACTCTTTTTCAACATACATATAGCCTTCGCTGTTGGTAAAACAGCTGACACATCAAACAAATGACGATCGATCACGCGCTTAGCGTATTGAATACGATACCGTACCTGTTTTCATTGAACTCAATTCGGATTGAAAACGATCCGATCCCACTTTTTAGGTGTATCGACCTTGAGACTCAGACCGAATTGAATCCCCGTTTTCATAAAGATTTCAATACGGTAAGTGTATTCAGATCGATCTGAATACTCCATGAAAACGTAGTAAGAATATATTTCTAAGAGCTGAGGGTTGTTACTCTTAGGTCAGTGATGTCAAAGCAAGCGCATTTTTCTGACCTTGACGTCGTCCGCGGGCAGCAAGCGCTAAGAATGGAAAGAAGAAGGGTTGTGTATATGAATAAGCAACCTGTTGGATTAAGAAAACAGTGGTGCACAAACTTCAAACGGAATGTGAAATTTTATGTCGTTATTTTTATATGGCTCCTTTCTGTTTAATATTCTCTATATTGTCTGTAAAACAAAAGTATTAATACCAATTTCTTAATATTGCAGTTGTGTTTTAAATGTTAATAACATAATAGAGAGTTAAGAAAGAATATTCACTTAAATTCCATAGTAGTATAATTATACTGTATTAAGTGAATGAAACACATCATTCATAAAGAAAGTGATATTCCAAAGAAAGAGATTGAATATGACATGATAAGTTGGAATTGATATTGGTGGTATCTTTAGTCCTACAAAAATAATCAATAAACTAATCAAAACAATATTACAGTACAAAGCAAAGTTACCTAGGTGCTGTATATGTTTTAAGTGTAACTAATATTACATAACAAAACTCTTATTGCATTATGCTTTTAAGGTGATATTTGTGAGCAACTTCTTATCATTAGAATATTAAATTATTTTCTCGAAATATGCTGAAGCTATAGAGCTGACATTTTTATAACACATGGGCACGTATCTTTTGCCTATGATGTAACAGTAGTTGCTTTGTTAATTCATTTCCTTACAAACAATTTTCATGCGAATATTTTCAAAATGTTCAATACACTATCTTCAGTAATACGTATATACGGTATATTAGATTTACGAAAATATTCTGTAAGGCTACTAAATAAATAGGCCTATACCTGAAAATTTCACGTTTCTATACGAAAAGCTGAGAAAATATTTCTTTTGAATAAAAAAATCAAACTTGTGAAAAATGAGCATTAAAATTAAAACTTACATTCTTATAATGCACTTATACTTCTCAGGCAAATCTAAAAATTAACATGGATACAGTTTTAATAAGTTCTCTTCCCTTTATCCATTGAATCAGTGCTGGCCATCCCTGAATATAGCTCGACAAGCGGCATATAGGTACTACCACTTTCGTCTGTCTCTTTCCTTTCCGCTGTAAAGCGCTCAGGCTCTCCTGAGCTCTGAAGTGCGCGCTTGCTCCTATGGGCATCAATTGACATGCCTGCTCTAGGTGAAAGAAGGCTTTGTGTAGTTTTTTTTTGTATCAAACGACATCATTTGGAATAAGGTGTTGTATTGACACAGACCAGCGTTTCTCAAACTATGGCCCGCGGACCACCCGTGGTCCTCGAGTTCTGACCTTGTGGTCCTTCAAAAAAGACAGAAGAAAAAATAAAATTCAGACGAATTGCGTATCACATTATAGTTGAAAATCTCAAAGTTTGGACATGACACATGGCAATTTTCTTTCACTTTTTCTCCCAATACGCCTACTAATGTTTTATGAAATTTCTTATCCTGCTCGTCTACCCACTTCCCACTCTATTGTCAACAACAAAAGAGGGATTTAAAGCACTATGAACGTGGCGTTTCTCGCCATCTTTTCCCTGTATATCTGGCGCCAAGCCTGTAACCCAGCCAGGGACCACCCGAATTCATAACAGAGGATCAAAGTACCGAACCTTTTCATGTATTGATCACTTTCTTAAGTTTTGCCGACATCCAGTATGCACATTGAAATGGGCACGTACTGTACGTCGTACACCAATAATATAACGTGCCAAATTGCATCTTTACTTGTTGAAAATCGGGCATGTTCCTGCATTAATTTTCTATTTGTTTCTCCAGATGACGATATAAGAAATTTTAGATTCCGTCTATTTTAAAATCCGACAGGTTTACTTTTTACACATGCGTGTTTCGTCTCTAAGTGCCGTTTCAATTTCGCGGGTTTCATACACTCGTTTGAAAGCACTTCGTAACAACGCACCGAGGTTTTGGTTCGCTCTCATTGCTACACCAAGTAAATCCAAGTTCCAAATAACTCTTGTCATATTTACGAAAGTATTTTTTCTTTGAATAGCTAATAGTAGGATTAGATATTTCTTTAATGACAATATAAATAATATATTTCTTCACACACAGCTTCTGAACTATTAGCACTGCCTAAATGAAGCGTATCATCATGTTCCTTTCTTTTCAAAGATCCGGATCAAAGCCAGTTTTCCATTATTTACAATGGGCACTATTTAACAGAGACATGGGCAAACTATTAGCGTGTACCACATAAGAAGGATTTCAAACAACTAACTGCTAACAGGCAACCAATGAATCAACAATGCACAGAATTTGTTATAAGTTACTTGTGATTGGCTACAAAAATATAATTACGAAAGTATTATAATTAATTAATACTATTTTAAAATAAAAGTAGACTATACTGGTATTAAAATATGCTATAAAAATGAAGGGAACAGAGTAAGGTGGTCCGCGGAACTGTTCTGACTTAAAAAGTGGTCCCCACTTGAAAAAAGTTTTAGAAACGCATAGACTATATTATTATTACGTGTTGATAACGGATGTACTACTACTACAAGTAATATATACTTTATTACTAATTTGAAATAATCAATCTTAATGGCTTAACAAGAAGATATAAGTTACAAAAACAAGTTACATCATAACAGTTACATTACATTACATTAAGATTGATTATTTCAAATTATTAATAACATATATTATATAGCATTGGCTTATCGGAACATCAACATGAATTGTAAATTACTACAAGTTCATGAATCTCTGGAAAAAACAACATTTTAACAGCACTACATACTCCATTTTGTTGCATTGCATTTATTACGTATTTGTTCCATTTTGCCAATTTTAATACCAAAATGAGGTATACTCGATATTTAGATCGTAATGGAATGCTAACATACTGTTACTGCATATTAACTCTCGATTACGCACTCTAATTCTAGTAATACGCCCTCATTGTTCATTAATTCTGTGAGAACGTGCAGTGCTCTTTTCTTTTTTATCTTTCTCTAGTCTGTAAGTTCGAACTCTCTTACTGACAAGTCGCTCAAAGCGTTCGATGCTCTGTCTAACCCTGGAGTACAGAGCAGTGGCGTCACGCTTGATCCGAAAAACGCAGGCTGGATCAAGCCTGTAGAGAGCGATGTAACACGCGGCCTTTTAGATCCTCAATCTCCGGCGTATTGCACTCATATAACTTAGGGTACTAGGACGTGAAAATCGGCCAAAAATGTCATTTTTTGTTTTCATTGTTTTCGAATTCTTGAATAAATTCTCTATCCAAATATATATATATATATATATATATATATATATATATATATATATATATATATATTGTAGGGGTTTCTGGGTTTAAATGCCCTAAAATAGGGAATTTAAAAATGGCGTCGTAGTTGCACGCCCCTTTTTTAAATGCCCAATTCAACTTATTAAATATGTTATAATTTCTGGGCTATTTATTGGAATATTTTGACCGGGTAAATTTCTTTGCTGTTGTTGGTGCTTCTGGATACTCTGAAACTGCAAAGAGCATAACACAGCCCAGTGGAAAGCACTCCTGTTTTGTTTTGAATAACCTCGTGTAAATTTTGTTGCAAAAAGAATCTTTGTGGTGTTATTTGCATCAGTTTTATTCAGCATTATTAGTGTGTGTGTGTGTGTGTGTGTGTGTGTGTGTGTAGTAAAAATGGGCAGATTAAAGAAGTTTGGCAAAAGAAAACCAGTGTTTAATGGTAATGTAAGTAAAAGCAAACATAATATAAGTGAACATAACCTGTCAGAGCCTAGCTGCAGTAGAGAAGTGCATTCAACTTCTGCAAGAAAATTGTCTCACATAAAACCAGAGTGTGATGACAACTTTTATTTTAGTGATGAGGGATATTCAAAGGGTTTTATCATTGTGGACATTCAATTATTATCTAATTTGGTGAAGAAAACTGTACAGTGTAAGTATTGTAGTGGCGTCGACTGTGTTGAACTTACAGAAAATAAAAATAGTAGGCGAGGGCTTGCAACTAAACTGTCTGTTGTTTGTAATAAGTGTAAAGAGTCTGCTTCAATATGACATCCAATAAGGTAGGGAAAACAAAATGTTATGAAGTAAATTTAAGATTTGTATATGGAATGAGAAGTATTGGCAGAGGCAGGAAGCCAGCACAAACTCTGTGTGGTATAATGGATCTCCCACCACCAACTGCCAAATTTAATTTCTGCACTTCCCAACTGTTGAAATGTCTGGAAGAAGTAGCAAAAAAATCTATGACAAATGCTATAGAAGAAGCAGTGGCTCTAAATGAAAACAATAGGGACATAACTGCTGCTTTCGATGGGTCCTGGCAGAAGCGAGGCCACACTTCCCTCAATGTTGTCATCACTGCAACTTCACTAGACAATGGGAAAGTAATTGATGTCGAATGTTTGACAAAATTCTGCCATAATTGTAAATCAGACCAGCCTGGACATGTTTGCATGAAAAATTATGATGGCATCAGTGGTGGGATGGAGAGCGATGGAGTAGTAAAAATTTTTCAGAGGTCTGAGAATTTATATCAGGTCAGGTATGTGAATTACTTAGGAGATGGGGACTCAAAGGGATATAAGAAAGTTGAAGAATTAAATGTTTATGGGAATGTGGAAGTAAGTAAGCTGGAGTGCTGTGGACATGTGCAAAATAGAATGGGAACAAGACTAAGAAAATTATGTAAAGACATGAAAGGTAAAAAATGTTCTGATGGTAAACCGCTAACAGGGAGAGGGCGGCTAACAGATAGTGCAATAGATCAGTTGCAAACCTATTATGGACTGGCCATAAGGAGGAATGCTGGAAAAGATGTAGAAAAAATGAGAAGAGCAGTGTGGGTAATATACTTCCACAAGTATAGCACAGATGAGGAGCCATATCACACGTTATGTCCTCCAGGTACAGATGAAGACTGCTGGTGTGGGTACAATAAAGCTTCAGTCACTGGAAATAAGTATTCCCATCAGCATTCACTGCCTCCAGCTGTGATGGATGAAATAAAACCCATCTTTAGGGACCTCAGCAACCAGGAGCTATTGAAAAAATGCTTACATGGGAATACACAAAACCATAATGAAAGCTTTAATCATTGTATATGGGAGCGCATCCCAAAAACAGTTTTTGTGGGTTTAAAAACCTTAAAACTGGGTGTATTAGATGCAGTCATCTGTTTTAATGATGGTTGTGTAAGTAGACTAAATGTGTTGGAGAGTTTGGGCATTGAAGTGGGCTCAAATACAAAAACTGCACTTTACACCATTGACAAGAAGCGCTTCGAAGACGGTGAAAAGTTTGCTTTGCAAATGACTAAAGAGGCCAGAACAAGAAAGATGAATGCCAAAAGGAGGAGAGAGGACCAAGAAAACAGGAGCAGGATGAGTATGGGCTGGAATGTTCTAGATTGGTGAGTGAAGTACAAAATACACGTTTTCAGTTTTTTGCATTTTCCCGTAACCTTGATTTTTCAAAACTTAGGTACACTTATCTCATAAACTAATGAAGATAGAGTCATGAAATTTTTGTGGCAGGTACATATTAATTAACTCTTTAAAATGAATGGAGTGGTTTTCTTTTAAACTTCATCATTGAATTTTTAAAAATTCAAATCTAAGGAAAATTTTGGAAAAAAATTATGTTAATAATTTTTTTTTAAATTTTTTACACATGTGATGTTTAGTCAAGAAAGTAGTGCATTCATTTTGTCATTTGATATGTTCTTATTGTACCACAAAAAATTAGAGAGGTCTGACTAAAATTCTATGAGATATGTGTACCTAACTGATGAACCATGCATAAGAATTTATTTTCTAATTACCTTATTTGGGGACATCCTATAAATATTCTATTGGAGATAAGTGATTTAATTTTTCATGAAAAGATAATATAAACATTGTTTAATGCATGGTATAAATTTCATAAACCTGTGACATAGGAATGCTTCAGTAGAGCCTATATGTTATTTGCTAGTTCAAGAGCTAAAATAGGCACTCGTCACGTCCCAGTACCCTTTAATTAAATGGCATGCACACAATCATCATTTTATTTCACTAACCTGTGTTACAGTAGTTGCTGAAAGTGGTGTCCATTACCATTCAGACATTCCCGACATATTTTGATGAATTTTGAATTCACACACAGAAGTTCGTTTTACGTTATCCTTCTAATGTCTCTTCTTATATTGCCTTTCAGTTCATTGATGGAGTGTGAGTTATTTGTATAGACTCTATTTTTTAGGGTTCCCCACAAATAATAATCGCACGCGGCAAGATCTGGGGAACGTGCGGGCCATAACCCTGTAGAAATAATGTCATCAAAAATTTCCCTTATAGCCTCCAAAGAAGCACCTGCAGTATGGGTTGTGGCAGAATCTTGTTGAAAATATATATGTTGTCTTTAATTATCAGATAATTGTTCAAAAAACTGTGCGAGTGTTCGCGTACAATACCTCTCTGAATTTGCAGTATCTTAAAAGAAACTGCTCTATTACCAGATTTGCTATTACGGCACACCACACACCAATATTTTCATCATGCAGGGGATCATCATCATCATCATCAGCATCATGGATTAAGCCTTATAAGGCTCGTTCCGGTCTCATTTTTTTTAACACTGTTGAGCCCATCTTGTTTTCGGTCTACCAACATTTCTTCTACCTCTTGGGTTATAGTTCATCATCAGTTTTGGTATGCGGTCTGCTTCCATTCTTTGTATATGTTGTTTCCAGTCGTTTCAATATTGTTTTATTCTGTCTATTAATTTAAAAATGCTTAGTTCCCTCTTTATATCTTCACTTCTTTTCCTATCCAATAAGGTGTAACCTGCTACAGATCTTAGAAATTTCATATCTGCTGCTTCTATTCTTCTTTCTTCTTTTTTAGTCAGGATCCAAACTTCAGACCCATAAAGCAACATTGGCACTGCCATTACCTTGTAAAATTTAATTTTTGTTTCTTTTCTAGTAATTTTTAGGGATCTATTAATGACACCGCATACATAGCTGAATTTATTAATCTTGTTTTGAATATCTTCATGCTTCATATAAGAAATGTTGCACCCAAGACAATTGAAACAATTTATCTGTTCAATAATTTTTCCTTCCAAGACAATTTTGGTTCTTAATGTATCTGCTCCTCTAAATGCTAAAACTTTTGTTTTGTTAATTGAAATATTTAAGCTAAAACTTTTACTTATATTATTTAATTGGAATAGAGCCCTCTGTGCTCCTTTTTCAGAAATGGATATTAAAACTTGGTCGTCCGCAAAGAGCAATGCATCTACGAATATATATTTTTAAAATTTTAAAATGTTCATTTAAATCGATCTGCCAATCCATTACGATTTTGTCAATATAAATAATAAAACGTGACGGTGAAAGTGGACACCCTTGTCTTACTCCTTTATTTATTGTTGCTGCTATATTCTTTCTTTCCATTGATGTTCCAATTACAATTTTATTTTGAATGTATAAACTTTTAATTGCTGATATTAAATGTTGTGGAATACCTTTCTGTTTCATTATGATCCATAGTTTGTTTCCGCAAACATTGTCAAATGCTTTTTCATAATCCACAAAAATCATGTATGTTGGTAGATTATGTTCCCTATGTTTCTATATTATTTGATTTATGGAGAATATACAATCAGCACAATATCTTCCTTTCCTAAATCCATTTTGACTTTCTGAAAACATATTTTCTATTATGATATTAAGTCGAGCTTTTAATATTGACGCATATATTTTATAGCATGTATTCAAAATGCTTATTCCTCTATAATTAGAGCAATTTTCTTTATATATTGGACATATTTTCCCTACTCTCCATTCTTCTGCAGGGGAGTTTCGTGAATTAATCGCGGATTTTCTGTGCACCAGAATCTATGTGTTCTGTGAACATACATAATCACGTAAATGAAACCTTGCCTCATCAGAGAAAATTATTAAATGTGGGTCAACAACACCGTCAAAAATGTTTTGTTGAACCCAATTACAGAAATTCACTCGACTTTCGTTGTCATGCGGCCGTAATTCTTGAAGTACAGTAACTGTGTAATGTTTGAATTTTAAAAGTTTAGTAGCCGTATGGGCTGAAGTTTTTGATAGCCTACGCCTACTTCTTGTGCAACACGACGTAAAGATTTATCGGGCGAACGTCCAAGTGATGCACCAATATCATCAAGTTTTGCTTCTGTTAGAACCTTCGTTTTGGCCTACGAATTTTAGAGTTCAGCGATCCCGTTTCTCTTAATCTAATGACAAAATTTCGAACTGTACCTCTATTTGGAGATCGAATATCGGGAAATTTCTCTACAAATTACCTACACACTCGTCGGCATGAGTCTGTTTTGACGTAAATTTCGTACATAAATATCCGCTATTGTAGAGTAAACTTTTCAGCCGGCATTTCAATTATCTAAACAACTAATTTAATGCACAGCACACACACTTCAACGTATTTGAAAGATGTATATAAGCACACACGTCTTCTATCATAGATTAACGAAATAAAATGATGATTGTGTGCACGCCATTAGGCCTAATTAATGAAAGTGATATGGGTGCAATACGCCGGAGATTACGGATCTAAAATGACGCGTGTTACCTCGCGCTCTACAGGCTTGCTCCCGCCCGCGCTCTTCGGATCAAGCGTGACGCGACCGCACTGTATATAGCCTTTCTTTTTCAGATAAATTCTTAATGTCCATTAAATGTAGCTACGAAACGCAAATGGTTTTTGGTGCAAGGATAATTTGTTTAAAATGATTCAAAATAAAGTCTTGAATACATTCCTTAATAAATTACTCCAAACCAATATGAATATAGCTTGGATTGTGGTCGAAGTTAATTTTTTGTGTTGGCCCCATTCTGCATCATTGTTTACGTAGATAAGAACAAATTAATATTAACATGATACATAAATACTAGTTTAAGAAACACAGAAAACAAATGTGGGCAAATGATGAGCACAGAAACGCCATTTCATGGCACTTTGCAAAATGACTCAGTTAATCTATAAAATGAAGAGCTCCGGCGAGCTCATGGTAAAATAGTAATTTTTACTATATTTGTATTTTATTTTGGCCAGGGAAAATACTCGTCTTTTACGACATTCGTAAAAATGCGATTATGTTACATGGACAAAAAAAAAACATAATAAAATGTAATAAAAGTGGGTATTTATGTGGATCAAGTAAAGTTTAAGTATACATTACCGTACCTCACTCAAATATGTAATTAAGCAATAAAAATGTATATACTTAATACTTTATATACTTAATAGGCTATGCGCAGTGCGTATATTTGTAAAATTATTCCACCTCTGATTTCATTTATTTATAAATAAACGCAACGCAAATCAGACATAAAATATTATTACATTCCAATAGCATTACATTTAATCTTTAGTTTTGACGATATATTAAGTTTTCTGTGCATTAGAATCTGTTTTAGTCCTGCGTTGTGATGCATCTGTGCTCAGCTTTGATTCTCTCAGGAGCTTCTATAATGACATTACCTATAGAGCAGCGGTGACCAAAACTCGAGCTGCAGTGATTACATACGACAGACAGCCTATGAAGTAAGGAGACGGAGGAAAGGTAACTTAGTTGGCATGAAAACAACAACCAGTGATGGTTCCTGTACTAACATCTTGATCAATCCCGCGGATAAAAATCTCAAGCTTTGCTGTATCAGTAATGTCACTGCTGTCATCAAGAGCCAGTGAATAATATACGATTTTTCTTGCTTCTTTTTTTTTTTATCTTCCTCCTGAATATATTCAGAAATTTTCTGAATTCTTCTCTCGATACATATTCGAGAAATTCGTAGTTTTAAAAACTAAAAACTTCTTATGGACAAGTTATTTAAGCTATTTTAATCATTACTCTTTTGCGAAATTCTGTTCTATTAAAAGTCTTTAGAGCACGAGATATTTCAAACCCCATTGGGTAGCTGACTTCCTTACATTTATTTATGTTATCTTTCTCTTCCTGTCTATGATTTAAGACATGTCAGTTCCTGGCGTTTAATAGTTCGTTGGCACATAATATTGAATCAATTTTTCTACAATATTATTATTATTATTATTATTATTATTATTATTATTATTATTATTATTATTATTATTAAACTAATAAATAGTTACCCTCATCAAAAGATTAAGAAGATTAAAACTGAGATAAAACCTAATAATTTTATCATTCTAGGGAGAAGATTTAAAAATATGAATATTCATGCACGTACAGAAGTATTATAGAAAGACTTACTTAGTGGTCAGTAGTAGTAGTAGTAGTAGTAGTAGTAGTAGTAGTAGTAGTAGTAGTAGTATTAATAATAATAATAATAATAATAATAATAATAATAATACATTATTCAGCGTGATAATTAATGTTTCTATATACTCCTAATTTAACCATTGAACAAAGTAAACACAAAGTAAACATAATGCATTTTGTCCGACAGAACAACAAATAAGTTCTCCTCATTCTTTACGAAACCACCTATTACTGCTTGTAGAGACAGAGTTTGTAGAGCGACATGATGCCGCCACTGCTTGCCTTCAGTACGTGAATGAAACACAGCAATGTACAGGAACCTCCTCGTACCCGTTTGAATGACTGTGATTATACGATGTAATCACGACACCCGCTTTGGTGACCGCTGGTATAGAGGAACCACATTTTTCAATGGTGAAAGAACTATTCAAATCGGTTACATAGTTTCTGAGATTGCCTCATACAAACACATAAGTATTCTCTCTTTATATATTAGTGTAAATAAACACATATGCGTATCATAGAATACAATATCTGTTTAAAAATAATTGTTAAATGAATATCATGCAGTTGTTGTGCAAAGCCGCCTGAAATAAATGCAGACCTATTTAGTTTCTCTTTATTACTCGTATATTTGACTGAGACGGCACTAAGATTAAAGGCATTGTTATTTTAAAACTCATATATCTGGTTAAATATCAGTCCTATCAAAATTTTTCATAGAACAAAACTTGTCGGAAACATTTTTAAAGCAACTTTTGTTATGTAACATTCTTCTAAAAATCAATAATAAACTAGATATTTCGATTTAATTCCTTCAGGTTTTCTTATACCCCCCCCCACCTTTTAAAGAAAATATTTTAAATGTCACATAACCTAAAATCCAAGTGGGAACCAACTTATATTACACATCGATTTTCATAGGAATCGGTTCAGTCATTATTGAGTGAAAAGATAAAAAACATGCAGACAGACATGCAAACAAAAATGTCAAAAATGCGATTTTCAATCTCAGGATAATTAAGTATACATGTTTACACCAATTATTTTTGTGAAAGCAAAAATTACCAGAAAAACTTTGATTACAGTTTTATTATTAGTATAGATTATCACTATCTGCAGAAGCACATTATTACATTTATATTACACAATGTCTGAGGATCTCAACCTTGTCATTGCTCGGAAACTGCAGGTTCTAATCCCACCTAAGGCATGGGTGTTTATCCACTATCAATGTGAAGTCCTGTGTTTTCTCAGGTGGAGATCCATCTTGGTAATGAACCCATGTCACAGGAGGCATTCATGAGGTTGGAAAAACCCAAAAATAGGTCGAGAGTAAATCGTGACAGGGGTAACCTATAAAGAATCGTTGATGCATACACACAGTACAGGGTGTCTGACTTAAGCAGTTCACTTCTGCTTAGGCAGCCCAAAAATATCACTTTCATTAATTAGGCCTAATGGCGTGCACACAATCATCATTTTATTTCATTAATCTATGATAGAAGACGTGTGTGCTTATATACATCTTTCAAATACGTTGAAGTGTGTGTGCTGTGCATTAAATTAGTTGTTTAGATAATTGAAATGCCGGCTGAAAAGTTTACTCTACAATAGCGGATTTTTATGTACGAAATTTACGTCAAAACAGACTCATGCCGACGAGTGTGTAGGTAATTTGTAGAGAAATTTCCCGATATTCGATCTCCAAATAGAGGTACAGTTCGAAATTTTGTCATTAGATTAAGAGAAACGGGATCGCTGAACTCTAAAATTCGTAGGCCAAAACGAAGTTTCTAACAGAAGCAAAACTTGATGATATTGGTGCATCACTTGGACGTTCGTCCGATAAATTTTTACGTCGTGTTGCACAAGAAGTAGGCGTAGGCTATCAAAAACTTCAGCCCATACGGCTACTAAACTTTTAAAATTCAAACATTACACAGTTACTGTACTTCAAAAATGGTAGGCTGAATCAGGTTTGGATATAACGTTCACTGACATCGTCACATGAATATTACAAATTTTAGTCTTCGTATTAAAATTTTATCTTAAACACGTGCTGTCAATGTTATGTTAATTATTATTTATTTTCTTTCTTCTTTCCAACGTTTTTGGACAATGCTTTATTGAGTCATTTACTATTCTTATAGTTCCTGTAACATCGTTTTCTTAATACGCAAGTGATATCCAATCCTTCAAATTAATTAATTTGTTTTGTTTCACTCGAAATAAGCAACGTATCGTCAAAGAACAGAGAGCGCAGACTTTTAACATAATTTATTAATTTATTTCAATATATTTTGAATATGTCACGTCTAAGGCCACTGACATGAAAACGTCAAAACCTAAACCTTAGTAGACCAAGATAAAAACTGGACTCAAACTGTGACAGACCATATACTCTAAGACATACGGGATCGATAACAACCTGCATGGAGTTGGACGATATCAACGTAGTTTTCTCGCTGGAACATCTTGTATTTAAGTCTTCTCTAGCTATTATTCGCGTCTGCTATTAAGAGCTTCAGATATTGAAACCGTGAATGGTACCGACTGTAAAATTGGAGCTTTTATTGCTACTGCTATGGAACATTCTTGTTCATATGATGTTGCGATGGATTATGTATTTACATTTAAGGTAATGTTAATTAGAATATTCTAGAGTCACCTGGAATCGAAGTTCGAAATTAAAATTTACGAAAGGAAGGAGTATCGTGTTATTATTCGATTGAGAAGCTTTTGTCATCTAGTCTGCTGTCAAAAAAATCTGAAAGTTAGAATTTATAAAACACTTATATTACTAGGCTTCGAAACTTCGGACCCGATAGAGCAGTTCAGTGGGAAATCCGCATAACGGTGTACTGAGTATAGTGGTAAAGCGTATAGTGGGTGGGGATACTGTAGAATGAATGCCAACAAATACGCAAAGGAAAACGCTCTGGATTTGAAGGTTCTGACGAATAATTTGGTTTTCATACAAACTGTGTCTGAAACTATTACACGCTTAGAAAAGTCAGAGCAAGAGATGCCGGAAGCCCTCAAATTAATTGAGGAAATCACACACAGAATTAATGAGACACCAAGTACGCCGGGTACTGAACGTGTAAAACAGAAGTGGAAATCAATTTTATGTAAAAATAACGGATATGGAACATTGTGTAATATAAACAGCAAATTAGTGGACAAGAGTCACCCGAGAATAAAAGAATGTCTCTTAGAGACTGCAATGATGTTAGGTTTCTTCGTTAAGCTCCTATCACATCATGTGACGTAGAGCGCAGTTTTTCGCAGTACAAACTGTGTTCGTCAGATAACCGAAAAACATTTACGTTTGAGACACTGAATATGTATCTTGTAGTACATTACAATTCGGTACTGTAACTGCACTTCCTAAAGACGACCAATAGGATAAATGAAGAAATTAAAATTGCTACATGTTTATTTCCAACATTAACACTGTGTATAATTAAACACAAATGCTTATAAAAAACAGGAGAATAAATATTTTTCACATTCTTTTGACACTGTCATTGTGTAATGTATATTTACTTTCAGAATGTCCATATGTGTGTGTTTCCTCATACTACCGTACTCTATTCTAAATAGCAACGTGTTACCTCAACACATCTCTACCTTTCACTACCTGCAGCGAGTCAACAACCTATAGTACATGCACAGTAAACTTATTGTATCGGGCCCCAAGTATCGAAGCCTGTATATTACCGGTTGTTCTGTATGGTTGTAAAACTTGGACTCTCACTTTGACAGAGGAACAGAGATTAAGGGTGTTTGAGAATTAGGTTCTTAGGAAAATATTTGGGACTAAGAGGTATGAAGTTACAGGAAAATGGAGAAAGTTACACAACGCAGAACTGCACGCGTTGTATTCTTCACCTGACATAATCAGGAACATTAAATCCAGATGTTTGAGATGGGCAGGACATGTAGCACGTATGTGAAAAATCCAGAAATGCATATCGAGTGTTAGCTGGGAGACCGGAAGGAAAAAGACCTTTGGGGAGACCGAGACGTAGATGGGAAGATAATATTAAAATGGATTTGAGGGAGGTAGGATATGATGATAGAGACTGGATTAATCTTGCACAGGGTAGGGACCGATGGCGGACTTATGTGAGGGCAGCAATGAACCCGCGGTTTCCTTAAAAGCCATTTGTAAGTAAGTAAGTATAAATATTAGACTACTGCTCTGTCTTGTTGTTTGTTATAACAGAATCACTACTAAGCTTATGCTTGGTTCATGAAGATTAAATTATGGACACTCGAAATCAGCACAGTAAGCACCAGTAAAATATTTGACTGACAAACAAACTATAAAGTTTACAGTTCACCAAATGCAAAAGAAAACTAACTATGATATGGCAGCTGTCTGGTTAAGGCAGGCAGGAAGCTAAATCTTACTAAGCAAACACAATCTTCTTCTCAGAAAAGAAAGGATGCCATTATAAAGTTCGTAAAATATAATTCGAACGTGACTCTTTACTATGATAAATTCTCGGTATATAACTACTTGTCTTAAAAATATGCGACGTGACAGGTTCAATAAACACAAGTGTGTGCTGTGGCGTATTAGCCTGAAGCGCTTATCACTAGAGCATTTTGTGGGAGGAAGCTTGAAACAAAAAACATGCAGTATGGCATAACGGCTGCATGTGTTGATAAGTAATGTTATCTAAATATGGATATTCAATTGTGTACGTTTTCAGAAAGCAGCCATAAAACTGGGATGCATTTGAAAAAATAACATCCATGACTCATTGCATCGTAATTATTTCAAGTTTATTTTAATTCTCATGTTAATACGCACTAGCGATTTCATTTTATTTAAGGTATTATCAGATTTCTTCAAGTATAACTAGAGAACTGAACAAGTGAGTGGAAATTTGTCACTTTTCTCAACACTGGAGGACAAATCTTATTTAGCCAAAATGAGCTTAACAGATGTATATAGTATATCGTTCGGTAGGATCTTCTTCAGTTTTTAGCACACAAAAATATTTGTATATAGTTGTATATATTTGCTTTCTGAAGCAATAAATAAAATACATGGTGCGACAGCTCATGAAGGGCCTAGGTGACCTGGGCCGACCGAAGTTCACCGATTTCCTCCTAAATACCTAGCCCAGTTCCATCCTATCTGAAATCAAATTCATAGCACCAGTTCCCTCCTGGTTTAAATTCTAATTGGTAAATAATCAGTTACGCCCACTTGCAGACTGTGGACTGACATAAGTCACAAGTTTTTCTGGTGCATGTCCATCTTTGAGTATTATCCTTTGATGCCTTTTGAAAACTTCATTTAAAACCGTTACTTATATTAAATCGTCATTATTCTTCTGACTTAACACTAGTTTTCGATCATGATAGAGACTGTTACAATGCAATGAATGATTTGTTGCCCAAGTTCGACTTCAAGCTATAGGTTACGCAAGATTGATAATACTGAAATCTTGTGGCAGTTAATTAAGGTCTGTCCAAAACTACTTCCGAACTGACATATGGTGTCTTTAGCATGTTACCATGGCAACCATTCAAATCAACCAATCACGAGAGACGCGTAACCACGGTAGCGGGACGGTGTTGCCGTGTCTATGTTCACAAGTTGCACGTGAATACTACGGCCTAGTAGTGAATACAGTGCCCGGAATGACTTTGAGTTGGCTGGTTAGCGCGTGTTTTGTGTGAATTAAAAATATTATTTACTTGTATTATTGTTTTATTGTATCGATAATTATTGTGTTTAAATTATATTAGACGTATTATCTTCGTTGTTATTGGTGGAATGTGTAATTAGTGTGCGTTTTCTAGTTTCTGCGAGAGTTTCTAAACAGGTGACTTGTGCAATGTCGGAAGGAAGGAAAGGCAGGCGGAGAACAAAGAATATTGTACAAGGTACCCCGTTAAATAGTCAAGCGCGAGAGATGGTGTGTTATGTAAGAGAAACTATATATATACACTAGACTGTGGTATTACATTGAAGAATACCGGTACTAATACTACTACTACTACTACTACTAATTATTATTATTATTATTATTATTATTATTATTATTATTATTATTATTATTATTATTATTATTATTATTATTATAGACTAATTAAAATAATAATGTACACAAATTTTAATGCCTAGTGTTCAACAAATTGGTTAGAAATGTATGTGTTCATGTCAGCCGTTCATTAATGCACTCCGGCAGCGCACTCGCTTACACGAAAGATGGGCAACATGACAACACTGCTCCCTTTCTCTGTAAGCCGTCAAGTCGGAAGTAGTTTTGGTCAAGGGATAGTACTGAGACGGTGTAGCTTACATCATCTTAAATTTTGCAAAGCCCGGATAGCAACAAGAGCAAATCATGAGTTACGCATGAAATTACTTTCTTACTTTGAATGGATGAGTGTTCGAAAATTAAATTTCAATTTTCATTAATCTGAAATTGTTGCGGACTTTGAAATTGCTATACCCAGTGCAATGCGATCAATATTTCCGAATGCTAATGTGATCTTACATGATTATTGGAACACGTTCATTAGAATTGGCCAAAAAAGAATTCGACTTTAGAACGGGAGGGAAGAGAGCTGTTTATACATTTTATAAAGAAAATGTGACTGGGAAGGAATTGGTTTGTTATTACCTTTGGACTTTATTCGAAAGGGAGTGAATGTGTCTGAAAACTGAACACGGGAGGCAACCCACACCCTAGCCGACCAGCAGAAATGAAATGGTCCCTGCAGTCTATATTTGATTTCCAGTAAAAATAAAGTAATAAGTAAACTACATGCCTATATAATATTAAAATCGACCTTTTCTTTTACTGCTTCGTACTTTTTTTTTCTTAAAAATTATTTTAGTTATCATATTACTGCATTGTTTTACAAAACATAGAATTCAATTTAATTTTTGAAATATGAAGCCTCGTAAATTGTGTTAGAACTATAAAATAACACAGTAGATTATTTAAACTTAATGCATGATTCATGAAGAAATTTATCTCCTTATTAACGGACTCAGAACATAGTACGAAATGGAAATATAAAAATTGTAAATTTATCTTTTTAAGAGGTGGAAAAATTCAAATATCTTGGAGCAACAGTAACAAATATAAATGACACTCGAGAGGAAATTAAACGCAGAATAAATATGAGAAATGCCTGTTATTATTCGTTTTTTCATCCAGTATGCTCTCAAAAAAGCTGAAAGAATTTATAAATCAGTTACATTACCATTTGTTCTGTATGGTTGTGAAACTTGAACACTCACTTTGAGACACGAACAGAGGTTAAGGGTGTTCGAGAATAAGGCGCTTATAAATTTTTTTTAGGCTAAGAGAGATGAAGTTACAGTAGAATTCAACATTTCACTAATAATTTGAAAGTGTTAAATTGAGGGCTGCAAGTTTTTTTTTTTTTTTTTTTTCGTTTTTAATGAATGTGTGTTAAGTACAGTCTCAATCCAACAAATATTGTCAATAAGCCATACCGCACCTTTACCAGAATCCAGAAAACCTTTAACGTTAATTATTTGGAAAGTAATATTCATACTGAGTTAATACTCCAATTCCAAAATAATTGGATTTTCCAAAATTTCCATTAATCTCCGCCAAGAGTAGAAATCAATCTCCAGCAATCTCCGCCGATGCCAATATTAATAAAACACAAATGATAAAATTAATCTCCATAAGAACCTGACCCTACGGATGTGTTAACCACTACACCACTGTCCTCGGTACCTTCCCACTTCCGATAAAACTGAGAATTTCTCGTCCTCCAGGTCAATATGCAATAAAGTCACATTTACAGGCAAAATAAGAGCATACAAAATCAATCATTATGAAAGAAAGAAAGAAAGAAATTCCATATCTATCTACATTGTTTAAATGAAATAAGTAAAGAGTACCTACGATTTTAAAATTTCTACAGAAAAGACAAAAATAATGGCCTTTTTAGGAAAATCGCCCATAAGGTCGAAAATAATATTAGAAAATAAACCTCTACCACAAGTGTTAAATTTTAATTATCTAGGTTGTGAAGTGTCTTCTGGATATGGAACAAGAAATGATATTGATAACAAATTATCAAAATTCCAAATGATATGTGGCACCATTCATAGAACATTAAGACAGAAAACAAGGAAGGATACAAGATTGAAATTTTACAAGGCAATGGCGGTACCGATGCTTCTGTATGGCAGCGAGTCCAGAGTAATAAATAAGAACTCGAGTAGAATACAAAGTGTAGAAATGAACTTTCTAAGAAGGACCAAAGGTTGCGCAAAATTAGACCACATAAGAAATGAGGAAATTAGAAGAGAATTAGAAATATGCTCAATAAATGATAGAATTCAACAACACCGCATCGGTTGGGAACAGCATGTCTAGAGAATGAAAGAAACAAGATTGCCCATCAATATTGCATATCAATATAAACCAAGAGGACTAAGGGATGTAGGAAGACTTAGGAAGAGATGGAGGGAATCATTGTGAATTCGGAACAGGCGATTCGTCTAGTCCTTGAAGTTAAGAAGAAGAAGAAGAAGAAGAAGAAGATCTGTCTTTCAGTAAATTCAAGTAGTGAATAAAATTCCATGTACCGACAGTGTAACTCACATCTGTTGGATATAGTCGGACAGACCATAATAAAAAGAATTGTCGTATACTGCAGCTGTATTATGTCCTTGTGAGCAATATCAGAGCGTGGAAAATCAGACACAGCGCTTTGGGAGCTGGGTTTTACAACGTAAAACTTACGCTGTAGCACATTTCTTCGCATTGGACATGGTAATAATTTATTTTACATTGCTACTCGTATCATATTGCATGTGAACTCTTATAACAATACAATGGAGTGCAGCTCATATAATATGGGCCCTTCCAAGACGCGACCATTAATTCCTTTACAATAAAATGGTTCTATGTACACAAACATCTTAAATGATATTGTATCATAGTTTCGTTGATATAATTCATGTCATATTCATACGGACAGCGCATTCTTAACGTATTCGCGGACATTTGAAATGACAATATTGGTCGAAATGATAGGGTTTGTGGTTTTGGTATTTTGTCATTTCTTGTTTGTAAAATTCTGTAGTTTATGAACAATAATTTACATAAGAGCACACAATGTGTAGAATTGAAGGATTTAAAAAAAAAGAACCATAGTACAAAAACATTGCAAATTTTAGATATTAAACATGTGGTGAGCATATTGTAGCTGCCAGTTACTGAATTAGTTGTTAGTGGAAAAAAAGACCATAGTCCTATGTTATAGGAGTGGAATTTTTCAGTGGTTTTCATAAAACAACCGTAGTCCAAAGACTTTTTTCTGTGAAAACAGCCATTGTCCAGGCCGATGGTAGCATTTTACGAATATCTCATTCATATATCTTGAAACATTTATCCATACAATTTTAAACTGTAGTGGATTGACAGTACTGCTTTTTATGTAGGCACACGCAGCAAAAGCCACTAATACTTTAGCACGCGAAATTAATGTATTAGTTATGGAGTCATAGTGCGGAAGTAACCCCTTGGAAGAAACATAAGCAACGAGAGGAGAAGAAACAAAATACAGAGTGGAACATAAGGTAGTACATTAATTGTAGGATGTGATTCCTTAAAATATAACGAACAAAAAAGTCTCATATCATTTTGCTCGTTTTTGAGAGGTTTTTGAAGAAATAATACTTTTATGCCACATTTCGATCGAGAATTTTACGAATACTGTTTAAAATATGCTGTCCGTACAACTGCACATTAATGCAATGTAAACATCAACAGCTGATCAGTTGCGAGTACTACGCAAACAGTCTGCCGTCTCGACAGCGATGACAGATTTTTAGTCCTTCTGTACGTGACTCGACAATCAATAAATTTAAATGTCAAGTTTCCAATGTTTCTTAAATCGATTAATTCGTTATCTGTGAATTTTCTAATTAAAATACTGCTGAACATGAACATAACAAACGTTCTCTTATTGTTATACAAGAAATTAAACCGTATTTTAAACAGTATTCGTAAAATTCACGATCGAAATGTCGGCATAAAAGTATTATTTCTTCAGAAACCTCGCAAAACCGAGCAAAATAATATTAGACTTTTTTGTTCGTTATATTTTAAGGAATCACAGCCTACAATTAATGTACTACCTTATGTTCCACCCTGTATACTAAAGAAAAAGATTTGATAAGAGGCACACTTTAGCCACAAAAGAGTATTTTTTCTTAAAACAACCATTGTCCACAGTTACCTACATTTATACATGTATTTATGTGAGTAAATTCAAGTTATAAATTGTACTTCAGTCTTCCCAACTTTCTACAACTCCTTAAGAAATAACACGATGAATTTCATACTTGAAGTGTCAACAACACCCATGCCAGATAGTTTTTTGTAGTCCACACCTGTGGAGTAACGGTCAGCGCGTCTGGCTGCGAAACCAGGTGGCCCGGGTTCGAATCCCGGTCGGGGCAAGTTATCTGGTTGAGGTTTTTTCCGGGGTTTTCCCTCAACCCAATACGAGCAAATGCTGGGTAACTTTCGGTGCTGGACCCCGGACTCATTTCACCGGCATTATCACCTTCATATCATTCAGACGCTAAATAACCTAGATGTTGATACAGCGTCGTAAAATAACCCAATGAAATAAAATAAAAATAGTTTTTTGTTTCTTCTGAAAATTGACTATGTTTGTTTTTCCAAAAACCCTTCAATTTATAAGTCGAAGCATACTTTCCTTTAGAATGGTAACAAAATCACATTTCATTTTTATCAGTGTTTCCATTTTATGCAATTTATCTTCAGGTCTGCAGGAATGCGCGTACTAAAGCTCAATTTATGAAACAAATTCATATTTCCGCTCGAATGCACATAATTTCAATTGCTTGTAAAAAGTTAAACGTTAAAGATATAATGAAACAGAAGGTGAAACAGGTAATTGAAATTAGGTTCATTCGAGCGGAACATCGTGTGTAATAAATTGACATATTTTATGTATTCCTGATTTAGGAAAAGATGGTAATGTGCAGATTGTGTCTGTATTATAAAAGGAATAATATAAGAAGGAGAACGTACAATTTAGAAACACATTTATTATTCGTTGAATATATGAAAACGTTTAATAGGGTACTCAGAAACTTAGAAATATAACTTAATGAAGGAAAAAGTTATCCAAAATAATTAAAAAATATAAGAAGAAAAAGAAATTAGCATTGATAATTGGTATTCTACAAATTCCAAAACGGAAACTGTTAAACTAAGAGTAAGACAGTTGCCCTTTGTCCCCCAGTTCTATTAGTAGGGTCTATATTTATATACAGGATGGAAGTGAAATAACCCTGCAGATTTCCAAAGCAAATAGGTCATGTTTTATGTAACAAAAATTTAGTGCCATATTGGTGGAAAGTTCATAGTTTTCTCAGAAGAAAATGTTTCTCTCAAATGTTTAACAATCTCTTATTCGGTAACCATTGCAAGTAGGATCGTGAATTTTGTCCACATCCATAGAAAATCAAATGAAGAATCATTTATCCCTCTGACATACTTCAATACCGTGGACGGTTTTCCTGAAAATTTAATTTAAAAGCCATTATTTTCAAGACTCTAAACGATGCAACCAGATTGCAACGTTGTGATCAGAAAGGGAGGCGCGAGGTTGTTCACGTACGGACACAAGCCTGAGTTCGTTGACCTCTTACATCTGTATTACGTGAAAAAGAGCAGTATGTATGTAATAAATGAAGTTAATCTAGGAGTAAGATAGCTGCATTTTGTCCCAAATTGATGTATACACATTTTGAAACTATTTCTCAGCAATGAGATGAGACAGAAATACGATTTTTGCAGTTTTGTATTCCTTAAGTCCGTATATGTTCAAAATTACCCCCTTCTGCCACAGTGCCACAGTACACTCCCAACAACGACGTACAACAGAGCGACATACCAACTGGATTGTTACTAATGGAATATCATTACAGGCATGTTCAATCTGAACTCTCAGTTCCTCCACTGTTTGTGGTTTTGTGACGTACACTGAGTTCTTTAGAGCTCCGCATAGGTAAAAGTCTGGAGGGGTTAAATCCGGAGATCCAAGCGGGAACTCCACAGCATTTCCTCTTCGTCCTATCCATCTCTGGGTCGTCCTCATTTAGTGCGTGAACAAGTCTCGGTATGTAAGGCTTCCATTTTTGAGCTCGCAAAATTCGATGGACACTGGATTTGCTGATACCAATCTCACGAGAACATTGCCTCATTGACTTCTTTGGCGATTGTGCAAAAGCCTGCATGACTGCATCAACACTCTCGTTATCGGTGGAACTTCTCTTTCTTCCTCACCGCCCTTTCAACACATCTTGCACTATTCTGTCGACTTCAAACTTGTCTCGGATTCTTGTGATAGTTAACCTTGTTGGTGGTTGTGTTACAAATTCAACCCTCCACTTTCCAATAACATTTTAGTATCCACTTACGTTCATCGAACGATAATTGTACCGCCATGTTTGTTTATAAACAGATGAACATGTTTCCATGCTTTCCACTGTCTTCTGAATCATAAACCTCAAAAATCGCATTTCTATCTCATTTCTTTGCTGTGAAATAGTATTTCAAAGAGTGTATACATCAATTTGGGACATATATATATATATATATATATATATATATATATATATATATATATAAGCCGCTCTTGAAGAATGGAAAACATAGTTAAGCGATCATTTTAAATGAGGAACATTAATATTTGTTACAATATTAAACTTATATTTGCCGACGGCGAGCCATATGCGCATAACCTGGAAGGAACACACTGTTGCTCAGCAAAACTGTGGAAAAATATAACTGAGAAATATCAACAGAAAAAAATCTGTAGCATTTTATGGAAAACGTTCAATTAGGTAAAAATTGTATTAAAAATAAAATGATGTAATAGATACAGAGTTATAAATTGGGCTGTCAGATATCTCGTAACTAGGAAAAGAATTTGAAGCAAAAATTCACAAATTCCAAGGCACGAATGGAATCATTAAGAGAACATTATAAAATAAAACTAGAAAAGGAACAATGGTGAAGTGTTATAAGATCATGGCAGTTCCGGCAATAACATAATGGAGCAGAAAACTATAAGTTTCGTTGTCACAAAAGCTGACGTCTTGGAAATGTTAACCTCTTGAGCTAAACATCGCAGTGATTTGCGGGGTGAGTGCTCTAACCGGACCCCTAATTCATCAAGCTTCTCTTCTGTCAGTACACGGCGTTGTTGAACACGTTTCTTGTTCAAAAAAGATCCTGTACGTCTGACTTTATTGACAAGATCATGGATAGTTGACCTGCTAGGAATTCTAACACCTGCAAACCGATGTTCAAATTCTCTTCGACACCTTCTTGCGGAAGAATATTTCACATGTATGCGTATACGCATCGTAGAGAAAAATACGTTGTTCTAAAGTGTATTAAACCATTATTAATAGACACTTTATCACCACGAGACAACACAATTTTACTCACAACACGCGCACAGACGTCTTTCCCTCGCGACAGATACAACTCGACTGACTGGCGCGTCAGCGGTAGCTACAGCACTACTCTGGCAGCAGGCGCGCCAATCTTCACCCAGTTCAAGGCCGCCGCGGAACAGTCCGGCCGAGCTACGAACGCACTGTACTAAGCGGCACTCTCATTAACCGCTGCTACACTACTGGCTTCCGTTCTTTGGCCCACAAAATTGTCCTTAAAAATCTTTTGAACAGTCACTAAGCAGTACCACATATAATTATTTTTAATACATTAAAAAATACGAACTTTATTAAAAAAAAGTATTTCAACAAGTACAAAATCGTATAGGCATAGGGTTTCCTGGATCAAAACATGTTGTCCACTCCTAGACTTTTTGTATTGTACACTTCCAGTCTCTCTCCATTTTCAAACAACATTATGCACTGTAGTACGACTAAGAACTTCGATATCTGAAAAATTCTCGCAAACCTTCTTTGCTTTGGACAGGCTATAGGTACTAGCTGTATCAAAGTAAACCGAGAAATATCCATTCCAACCACACGAACATCACAAAATAATTTTTTTCTTGTAGTGACAGCTAGGCTCGGCAGGAAACTTGACTTTCTTCTATAGGGACTATGTGAGTAGAATTATTTTGTATTTGTCCCTTGTAATCTAATTGCTATTTCGGGCTTTGATCGAAGGTCATGATCTTATATAGCTAGAGTACACAGCGTGAGACACGTAAGGGAAACTCAATCTGCGAGAGTAATGCCGCTTAACAGAAAGGAAACAAAACAGAGCACTGTGGGAACGATATTATTTCGACTTCCAAAATATGGAGGGCATATGGATTAATGAATGGCTAGACAGAATTTCATTTCGTAAAGAAGTGTTTTTGTTGTTGATCAATGTTCTGCATTTCACACAAGTCATCAGCAGACGCAGGGAAGTGTACATAAGGTCATTTTATTCTGTGCACACGATATGTCCAGAGTTGTACGATGGACGCGAGTAGAAATGTCGATAAGTGACCAGCTGATCACATAGTCATCGTCTGTCATTCTTCTGTCACATTGCCATATTAAGAACTGTGAGTCATTAGGCTAGATTTTACAAGATTGATATGTATATGACTAATCTCCATTACTAATCATGCATGTATTTGCCAGGAAGTGTTAACAATTACCTGGTTGCTGAAAGGATGGAGTACGGGTTTTCATGCCGAGGACTATAGTTCAAAACATGATGAGGCAAAATGGAATATTATGGTGAATAAAAAACACTATTGGTGTGGGATTTCTCCTTTCTTTTGTCATCAGTCCGCTGACAATTCCAAGTTGATCTTAACGCTAGTAAAGTACGGTACCGTTGTAATTTTTCTATTACGTGAAAATTTAAAAAAAAAAAAAAAAATTACTCTCTTCCATTTTTGTATAATTAGCCTTGTAAGTGGAGTCAGATGTTTTCGGTTTTGCGGTATGTGTAGTAATACCGGCCCTATAATTTATAACAAATAAATAAAGAAATACCCTCATTTATTTACCTCCAACAGTTTGAAATTTAAGAATGTATGTAAGCAATTTGTTACGAATAATTATTAATTTTTTAATGTTATTATTTCATTGTAATTTATGTTGTAACTTTATCATGTATCGAATCCTCTCCTGAGCACAAAATCACTCTCTTTCAGGTGAGTGCTAGAATTTTTATATATTTACAATTTCTTTGTATTATATTTTTCTGGAAAGAAATTATTACTATTATTATTATTATTATTATTATTATTATTATTATTATTATTACTATTATTATTAAATCGCTGTACTTGCGTGTGTGTAAGTTTCTGTACAATTGGTCTAAATTTCTCGCAACGTTGCGGCACAGATTTTAGCTACTTACCTGTATTCTAGAGTCGATACAAGATGAAAGCTGTAAATGACTGTGCGTGGAAGATATATGGCCACAATATTAGGTTAGAAATTGTTCCTCTTGTCCAGATGTGCAGCACGCAATATAGAATACAACAGTCATGTCAATTGATGCCCATAGACGCAAGCGCGCGCTTTAGAGCTCAGGAGAGCCTGAGCGCTTTACAGCGGAAAGGAAGGAGACAGACGAAAAAGGTAGTATATGCAGCTGGGTCGAGTTATATACAGGGATGGCCAACACAGATTCAATAGATAAAGGGAAGAAAACTTATTACAACTGTATCCGTGTTAATTTTTAGATTTGTTTGAGAAGTTTAAGTGTATTATAAGAATGTATGTTTTAATTTTATTGCTCATTTTTCACAAGTTGTTTTCTTTTTATTCGAAGGAAATATTTTCTCACCCTTTTTTTTTTATAGAAAAGTGAAATTTTCAGATATAGATCTATTTATTTATTTAGCCTTACAGGTATTGAAACAATGTTTTCGTAAATGTAATATAGTGTAAATACGTATTACTGAAGATAGGCCCAGTGTCTTACAAATTTTGAAAATATTCGCATGGAAAATGTTTGTAAAGAAATTAATTAACAAAGCAACTACTGTTACATCATAAGCAAAAGATATGTGTTGTAAAAATCTCAGCTCTATAGCTTCAGCAGGTTTCGAGAAAATAATTTAATATTCTGATGATAGGAAGTTGCTCACCAATATCACCTTAAAACAGAATGCGATAAGAGTTTTGTTATGCAATATTAGTTACACATAACACATTTTCATAGGTAACTTTGATCTGTACTATAATATTGTTTTGATTAGTTCATTGATTACTTTTATAAGACCAAAGTTACCATCAATATCAATTCTAACTTATCATGTCATACTCAATGGATATCACTTTCTTTATGAATGATAACTTTCAACAGTATAGTTGTACTTCTAAGGAATTTATGTGAATATTCCTTATTAACTCTTTATTATGTTATTAACGTTTAAAACACAACTGCAATATTAAGAAACTAGCCGTACCCGTGCGCTCCGCTGCACCCGTTAGAAATAAATATAAAGTAATTACATAATTAAAATAGGACATTTGATCCAGGGAACATTCGTGTTTGATAGAAGGATAAATCGTTTGTTATGTTATTTAATTTAAATTGTATTAAACAAATTAAAATGCGATCATTTTGATACAGATACCACTCATTTGGTCATAAAAATTATTTTAGGAAATACAGGAAACGAATGTACAGAATAGCCTATCAAGTTTTCTGTGCATAAGAAGCTATTTTAATCTTACCTGTCCTCGATTCACTCAGAAGTTACTATAATAACATTATAGCATTATGTCCATCTAGAGGAATTACACTTTCCAATGGTGAATTAATAATTAATTAGCTATACAAATCGGTTAATTCAGCTTCCGATATTACTTCACACAAACACAGAAACATTCTCTGTAGGCTATGTTTCATAGCTTTCGATTGTTGTTGTCCAAGGCCCCTTATAGACGAAGCCATTTGTTTTTTATTTCATTACACTGCCTTAGATGGCGTTGTTATTGTAATTTTGAAACTCATTTATCTCATTAAATATCAGTCCTATCAAAATTTTGCATAGAATAAAACTTATCGGAAATTAGTTTTAAAGAAACGTTTGTTATGTAATATTTTTCATGAGAATTAATAATAAGGAAGATATTTCGATTTATTTAATTCAAGCCCCTTATAACCCCCATTTTAAATAAAATATTTTGAATGCCATATAGCTTAAATTCTAAGTTACGGCGAACTTAATTTATATTCCACTTTTCATATAAATCGGTTCAGCCATTATCGCGTGAAAAGGTAACAAACATCCAGACAGACAGACAGAGAGACAGACAGACAAAAATTTCAAAAAAGCGATTTTCGGTTTCAGGGCGGTTAATTATATATGTTAGGACCAATTATTTTTGGAAAATCGAAAATTACCAGAAAAATTTCGGCTACAGATTTATTATTAGTATAGATTGGTGTTAGTAACCTACTTTGGTTTAAAGACAATATAGATAATATCAAACATAAAGAAGCTGTATAAAAATAAAGACATAAAATTTCACGTTCCGTTTGAAGTTTGTGCACCACTGTTTTCTTAATGCAACAGGCTGCTTGTTTCTCCTTCCCTACCTAGTGCTTGATGCCCGCGCACGACGTCAAGGTCAGAAAAATGCCCCTGCTTTCACATTACTGGAATACAATAAGAAAGTCTACACATAAAGCATCTCAATTTAAATAATAAATAACTGTATACTGGCTTTTGAGCTGTAATGGGAGAATTCACTTATGTTTTAATCTCATAAAATAGCTCTCAAGCTGAATGTCATGTTATGTATTCTTTTGCGAATTTCTTGTTGATTATCAACGGGAACTGCTAGTCATTCATGTCTTTTAACTTCCACCGCAGTGCATTGAACCTACTACCCACACGAAAATGAAGGTAAATTCACTCTTATCACTTCGCGGAAAAGTTCAACGAAGCGACGTGTAACTCAGAGATAAATACTAGTACTTACTTGACGAGTCATTACCAGTGGCAGCGAAGAGAATGACGCAATATATTATCCAAGATAATATAGCGTTTAGCTGGCTGGTTAACTTTACGAGGCCTGGACTCGGGACGGATCCATACACTTAGGCGGTATGGCATAGTTGTGCCCCGCGGTCAATTGGAAGGCCTAGGCATGGCATAATTGCGCCCCGAAGAAACCAGGTAGCAGAATGGACATGGCATAGTTGCGCCCTGATGGACATAGTACACACGAAAGTGATTGTCATAATATAAAAAAAATTACTTACAAATGTTACAGTGATAGCTGCATTGAAATCAGGTAGGTCTAGCATATGATCAATTTTACTATTTAAAATAACACTTTATTATCGATCACACACAATAAATGAACTGCATTTTTTGTTTGTACATCGATATCTTAACTCTACGGTACAAGGTTTCGAAAATTGAAACTTAGAATCATTGTGATGTATTAACTCTTTACCCTTTTCACTAAACTTAACATTCATTTTAAATTAACCTCACTATACGCCGCAGACGGTGTGAAAATCATTAATAAAATGTCAAAGACTGCTAAGCCCCCATATTCCAACGGCTCACTCATTTCAATATGTCAGTTAATAAAGTACTGCCAACTTCCTGGTGTTCATTTTAACGGTAGGCTATCGATAATCACTGCATTAACAGTAGAAAAACAGTTAATAAAATATTGCCAACTTCATGGTGTTCATTTTAACGGTATCGATAAAGAATATTAAATCGCATAAGAAATCAATAAGGTTGGTTGATTACGAGGCTCGAGTTTCCGTAGTATCTTTTTCTCTACCTATTTCATCGGGGCGCAACTATGCCATCCCCTTTCCTCTACCTGATGGGAACGGGGCGCAACTATGCCCACAAAATAGGGACCCTTTTTTATCTGCTGCATTTTATCTTACCGTGGGGCGGAACTATTCCCTGCCCCACTTAGGTACGCTTTGGCCCATTGTGGGGCCCTTTATATGCGATGATTGTGTCCACGTCCTATAGGTGGCCAGGCTGGATGGAAATCGTGAACTCGACGCTGACAAGTGGACCATCATGTCTCAGCCCCTGATAGAGCCAGGTCCCGTTTCGTGGACGGGTATAGAGGTGGGAAAAAATAACGTAACGGTTATTTTGGAACGTAACAGCACCTTGGAATACTATGTTCCAAAATAACGCTAGTACGAAATACTTGCTGTTACAAAATACTCGTTTCACTTTGGAACTACATTACGACAACACCTGTTCCACAGAACGGAACATGTTTGGCACTATTGAAAGCATTGGCGCCAACTTTTAGAAAACACTGCGTGGGCTCAAATATTTAAGATATAAGTTAAATAAATGTCGTAGGTATAATGATAACATGATAAATTATTGGGTGGGCTCGGATCCTATGAGCTCATATAAGTTGGCGCCACTGTTTGAAAGCAGAATTGGGAATCCTTTCGTCGCACTGGAAGAAATGTTGGAATCTAAAGTGAAAGATAAATAGTAAAGATATGAAGAGCATCTTTAAAAAATGTACACATTATCTTGAAACTAATGTTACTGAGTATAGGATTCTATGAAACAATTATTAGGATAATGCCTGTATTAGAGTATAGTAACTACATTGTGAATTTTATCAAGGGGGTGAAAATATATAGGTCATGTTTTATTTACAAATATTTTACAATTTTAGTTTCATTACTAATTCTTGAAATAAAACTAAATTCTGATGAAACATGACTATTGTCGAAGATTTTTATTTACAAAAATAGAACGGTAAATTTTCATATTTCATTACAATGAGATTATTACTCTTCATAACGGTATTAATATGAATTTTAGCACGGCCGACATGATTATAGATTTTATTTACTAATTTTTGGAGAAATTGAACACTATTGAAAACTTGAGCTGAGCAGAAGAGAAAGAATAGGTTAGGTTTTATTTGCCATTGGGATCCACTTCGATTTCGTGACCAATAAAATTTACAAATAATTTAAAATTGCATTACATTTCCTGCTTCGAACAAACCTGATCTACGAATTCAATTTGGCATTAGAAAACATTTCTTTTCCACGATTTCACATCTCGGCTCACTATGACATCATACTGCATCACATATTGTGCACCTTGTAGTTACACGCAAGTTACATATGGTACTGTTATTTCGGGACTGTTATTTGGAACCTAGTATTTTCAAGAAACTGGAACAGTTGGTACTGTTATTTCGGGACTGTTATTTGGAACCTAATATTTTCAAAAAACTGGAACAGTTGGAACCGTTACGAGAAGACAACAATTTTTCCCATCTCTAGACGAGTAGCCTGATAAGCTCCAGCGATCGGGAGTCCCAAGCCCTTCCTGATCATCCGACGTTGGGAGGTGGGCCATCTGCCTCAGCCCCTGATACAGTCAGCCCGTCCGCATACTATTAGAACGATAAGCCCCCAGGGGCTCGGAGCTCCTGTCCTATGTCATCATCGAAACTCGTACTGTCTAAAAGGCTTTACACCGGCCTATTTTTACTATTGCAGATGATAGATGAAATGAGGGGAGGTGGAGTGTGTTGGTAGAATGATAAAGGGAAACGGGAGTACGTCACTGACGAAGAATATGGTACTGGCCCAAATAATGTAACGTTGATTACACATAAGTATATAGAGTACGTTCGACAATAATAATAATAATAATAATAATAATAATAATAATAATAATAATAATAATTGTGTGTCTAATGCCTACCCACTTCACTTTGTGTGATTCGGGTTCCGCATACTGCGGATAGATGGCAGGACTATGACTCATTTTAAAGTTGCACACCACTTCGGCGGGCCACGTTATGCATGTGTGCATATGTGAAGAATTATGTCGTATACTAGGGTGAGTGTACGTGTAAGTGTTCGAGTAAGTGTGAACTTAAAACTGAAAAGGATTCAATCCGGCATCGGAACTGGAATCCGCTATGGGTTAGTTGATAAAGCGTCAGCACGTAGAGCCGAAAACCCGGGTTCGAGTCCCGAAGCTGGAGAGAATTTTTCTCAGCTCCACCCATCCTTCATCATATAATAATGCAGAATTCCTGCACGGAAATATCATATGTACTTCGGTACATATAATATGATATGCGTAAATAATCACTTAGTGATTTAAAACGGCGCTCATTCCATCGGATCCCGGCCACTTAGTCACTCGTAATGAGTGCACCTCTGCACATAGTGTGTTGGACATTGTACCACTGTCACACAACTGTGACACAGTGCATGAGGGTTGGCCACTGAAGGGAAACTAAGAAGTGGAACTTAAACTGAGAGGATTCAATCCGGCATCTGAACTGGAATCTGTATGGCTTAGTTGATAAAGCGTCAGCACGTAGAGCCGAAAACCCGGGTTCGAGTCTCGGAGCAGGAGAGCATTTTTCTCCGCTCTACCTATCCTTCATAAAAAAATCTACTTCAGCAGACACTACTCGTATTTACTTGTGCTAATAGCATAATAATAGATATAATAAGAATGAGAATAATAATAATAGTAACAATAATAATTTAATTATTTACTAATATTTTATTGTGCCAGAGGCCAATAACAGTTCAGCTCAAAAATATAATAAATAGAAAATGACAAAATTAACAATGACAAAAATTACAATAAATGTGCAATTAAAATTAAAGTACATTACACTGATAATAGTGAATTAAATGGGAAATAGAATGGATAATAGTGAACCAATGTGAATACATAAATATAAAAATAACTAAAGCAACCAAAACTATACATTAAACGGATCTAAATTAATACCATGCAAATTGTCAAATTTTATGCATCTGACAACCGGTGAAAAAGATTTAGACTTATAGGTATAACATTTTTTTTGAAATCTTAATCCATTAGAAGAAATCCGAAGGTAGATATTGCTTATGATTGATTCACAATCAATATCACCGTTTAAAGCCTTACAGAATAATAAGTAGTCAAGTTCTAGATGTCTAGCATAAAGGCTAGACAGTTAAAATATTTACAAGTAAGCTCATAATTATTAAAAACAGATGAATTTAGTAAAAATCTAAAAGAACATTGGGATTTAAATGTTCTTTGAATGTTTTCCAATTTAACTGTATCAGAACAGATACAACTCTGAAAGTCTTCATAAAATAAGTGATCACAATAGCGTCTTATTAGAAATCTTATGGGAAAACACAGTAAATCCGAGGTCAAGTCCAGTGTCTGTCTGGAATTTTAACAAAACCGATGTCCATGAATTACAAACGTTTCTACGACAAAAGCATGATGACTTTCTAAGGACTGAAGGAAATATGGAAAATGTGTGGCATAAATTTAAGTGTATAATTTTCGAGGCATTAGTAAAATGTGTACCTTCTAAAATAATTAAGAAAAATCCGGACCCAGAATATTACACTAATTATATTCGCTACTTAAAGAAAAAGACAAGGCGCGCATTTAGCAAACGTAAACGGAGCCATGAGCATTGGGAAAAATATGTTGAATTAATTAAGAAACTTGAGTGTGAAAAAAGGTTAGCTCAGGAAAATTTTCTAAAAACTATTTTAAAAGAAGATGAAAGTAACAATTGGAGACAGTTTTATAATTATGTACGCAGGAGAAAAGGGAAAAATGAAGGAGTAGTGCTTTTACGAAATCAGAACGGAGAAAGTATAACTGATGACAAAGAAAAGGCCGACTTATTAAATTCCTATTTCATTTCGGTTTTCAATAATAATAATAATAATAATAATAATAATAATAATAATAATAATAATAATAATAATCCCGCTGATAGGAGTGGTTGTGTCACAGACCGTGAATGTGAACCAAATTCGACTTTCAAAATAACTTCCAAAGGGGTTAGAGAGAGAATAACGAAATTAAAAAATCGGAAGTCTCGAGGACCAGATAGTATTGCTACAGAGATTCTTAAATTAGGTTCCGAGGCCATAATTCCATACTTAATGCGTATATTTCATGTTTCCATAAACAATGCAGCTATTCCATGTGACTGGAAATCAGCTATAGTGGTACCCATACATAAAGGTGGAAATAAATTAGATGTCGGAAACTACAGACCGATTAGCCTTACATCTGTCGTATGTAAAGTCATGGAGCATTTGATATCGGATTATATTCGTCATGTTCTAAATGCGAAAGACTGGTTTTACAACCGCCAGCATGGTTTTAGGGAAGGCTTCTCATGTGATAGTCAAATTACGTCGCTGGTTCAGGATCTAGCTGAAGAGGTAGATAGAGGCGGAAGAATCGATGCAGTTGTGATTGACTTTTCGAAAGCATTTGATTTGGTGCCACATGACATATTAATAGATAAGTTAAGTAGGCTAGGAATAGATAAAAGAGTGGTGCTATGGATCCAAGAATTCTTAAAAGGTAGAACCCAGAGAGTTAGAGTAGGTCATGAAATATCGGAAATTGGAAATATAAGTTCAGGGGTGCCACAGGGCAGCGTTCTGGGTCCATTACTCTTTATAATATACGTAAATGACCTATGCCAGGATATTACATCAAATGTGAGGCTATTTGCAGACGACTGCATTATCTATAGAAAGATTAGAAATAATTCAGATGTAGATGCTATTCAAACAGACTTGAATAAAATATACAACTGGGCGTTAAAGCATAGGATGAAAATAAATGGTTCTAAAAGTAAATCTATAACATTTTGTAAAACCCGAGAGGAAACTACTCTTAATTACGAATTCAGTGGTGTTGTAATTCCACAAGAACAATGTTGTAAATACCTAGGAGTGTATTTAAACTCCAAACTTTCTTGGGGAGAGCATGTTGATAATGTTACAGGCAAAGCATGGAGGGCACTTCACTTTATTATGAGAATCTTGAGAAAGGCTAGCCCCAAATCGAGGGAAATAGCATATCTAACATTAGTGCGACCGTTAATGGAATACGGAACTACATGTTGGGATCCCTATAGAATATATCAGATAAATTCCTTAGAAAGAATCCAGTATAGAGCAGCTAAATTTGTTAAAGGTAAAAGAGAAGATGGGAACGATACGATAAAAGAACTTAAATGGGAAACTTTGGAAAACAGACGTAGGAAAACTAGAATAACATCATTGTATAGAGCACATCTAGGTCAGAAAGCATGGGTAGACATAACGGCTCGGTTAGAAAAGCCAACGTACTATGGTAGGAACGATCATGATTTTAAAATCAAATGTAGGAAACAGAAAACGGATGTAGGTAAATTCTCATTTTTAAATAGAACTATAAATGATTGGAATGACCTACCTGCAGCGGTCTTTGAGGGCTGTCCTTCCTTAAGGAGATTCAAGAATAATTTAAAGAGTTGTGTATAAAGTGAAAATTAAAATTAAGGTGACATTCAACATTTAATTTTTTAAGGTGGCATGTATTTATCTAGCCTGACGAGTTTACTTCCTTGGTTTGAATTGTAAATTATTTAAAAATAGCGTGTAAGAGGGCCTTAGACTAGAAATGTTTAGTTTAAATGTAGTTCTGTTTATAAGTACAGTATGCATAAGAATGCAATTATTTGACTTATTTGAACTGTTGTATCAGTGAAGCGAGGTGAGTCAGTGAAGTTATGGTTTTACAGTGCAGTGAACAGTTCCGATCAGTGATAATTTATAGCGTCAATGAAATGTGTTCTATAGTGTCAGTGAAATGTGTTACAGAGTGTCAGTGAAATGTGTGCTAAAGTGTCAGTGAAATGCGTCATAGTGCCACTACAGGGAATGAGATGAGAGTAAAGTGAAAGACTATTGAAAATTATGTAGGACCTATACATAATCATGTAGGTTGTGTTGTAAAATTAGGTGTTTTATTTTATGTTTTATTATTATTGTGTTAAATTGTATTGTGTATTCTTATTGTATTGTGTATAAAATTGTATATGTGTTGTAAATTTTATTATGTATTGTAAATTTTATTGTGTATTGCTTATCATTTTAACTGTGTATTGTTAATATTGTATATACCACTGCCACCGGGTGCTTGCCCACTTGCAGTGTAAATAAATACATACATACATACATACATATTCAAGTTTATATCCGACTAATGTATAGTATAAAATTAACAGAGTAGCAGGAGTATAAAAATAATAAGTTATTGACCTTATAATTCCGAGCATTCTAATGGAATGATTATAAATTTATTAGACATGATTATGGAAATGCAATTTGGTATCTAGTAGAACCCGCAGATCTCTAATATAGTCCTTCTAATAACTCTGACATTATTAAGAGTATCATTAAATTTATAAGAATTGGTTTTTCTTGAGAAGGAAAGACAAAAGTTTTCAGTTCATTTAATTTTCATTCCATTAGCAGCAGACTATAGCTCAATAGCATTAATATCATTTCTCAAAGTTTGAGAAACAGCCAAAATATTAATTTTACAAAAGATTTAAAGTCATCGACAAATAAAAGGCAGTTAGAACTTATTCTTTTACAGATATCATCTACGAGTATAAATAATAAAAATAAAACAGGCCCCAAAGCGGAATCTTGAGGAACTCCGCAAAAACTAATATATGGAGTGAGAATTTCCAAGTCTAACACAGGATTGTCTTTCTTCTAAATAGTTTCCAAACCACCCAGGTAGTTAGTGGAAAGACCAAAATAATTTAATTTACTCAATAAAATATTATGAGGTACAACATCAAACGCTTTCCTAAAGTAAAAATAAATGGAATCAATTTGAGCCTGAGTTTTGACTATAGGCGTGGCAAAATTGAGATATTATGTATACTAATAATAAATCTGTAGCCAAACATTTTTCTGGTAATTTTCGATTTTCCAAAAATAATTGGTCCTATCATATATAATTAACCACCCTGAAACCGAAAATCGCTTTTTTGAAATTTTTGTTTGTATGTCTGTCTGTCTGTGTGTTTGTTACCTTTTCACGCGATAATGGCTGAACAGATTTCGATGAAAATTGGAATATAAATTAAGTTCGTTGTAACTTAGATTTTAGGCTATATGGCATTCAAAACGCTTAATTTAAAAGGGGGGTTATAAGGTAGCCTGAATTAAATAAATCGAAATATCTCGCTTATTATTGATTTTTGTGAAAAATGTTACATAACAAAAGGTTCTTTAAAAATTATTTCTGATAAGTTTCATTCTCTGAAAAATTTTGATAGGACTGATATTTAATGAGATAAATGAGTTTTAAAATTAAAATAACTGCCATCTAAGGCCGTGTATTGAAATAAAAAACAAATAACTTCGTCTATAAGGGGCCTTGGATACAACAATCGAAAGCTATGAAACATAGCCTACAGACAATGTTTCTATGTTTGTATGAAGTAATATCGGAAGCTAAATTAACCGATTTCTATAATTAATTATTATTTAATCATTGGAAGTGTAGTATCTCTGGATGGACATAATGCTATAATGTTATTACAGTAACTTGTGAGTGAATTGAGGACAGGTAAAATTAAAATAGCTTCTTATGCACAGAAAACTTGATAGGTTATTCTGTATATTCATTTCCTGTATTTCTTAAAATAATGTTTATGAACATATTCATTTTTATCTCAGAGAATTAACGAACAACGAGAGTGTATTGATTTAGTATGTAGTAATAGTACGTTAGCTTAGCAATGCAGTATTTTATAATTCAAATTTTAACTATGCTCAATTGAATCGTGTTAAAATACATAAAATATATATGCAATAAATGCAATGCAAAAAAATTGGGTTATGAGCCAAGCAGATTATGTTGCGCTGTTGTAAAAGTTGTTCCTTCTGAGATTCAAGAGCTCCCACAACAAATTAAAAACTTTCTAATTCGAGTACATCCGTTATCAACACACTTTTTACATAATATAATATAATATAATATAATATAATATAATATAATATAATATAATATAATATAATATAATATAATATAATATAATATAATATAAACATAGTAATAAATCTGTAGCCAAAATTTTTCTGTTAATTTTCGCTTTTCCAAAAATAATTGGTAATAACAATTAAGAAACATGTTAAAGGAATTGTCATTGCACCAAATGAGTGGTCTCTGGATCAAAATGATCGCATTTTAATATTTTAAATACAATTTAAATTAAGTAACATATTAAACGATTTATCCTTCTATGAAACACGAATGTTCCCTGTATCAAATGTCCTATTTTAATTATGTAATTACTTTATATTTATTTCTAACGGATGCAGCGGAGCGCACGGGTACGGCTAGTATGGTACTAAATTACTAATAGTGGGTTTCTCTTTTGTACATCCATGTTGGACAGAATTGATTTTGTTCTTAACATAAAAAGAAACATAGCCTATTTATGAATTATTTTTTCGAAAATTTTTGAGAAATTATTTAATATTGAAATAGGTATATAATTACTTACAATAGTTCTGTTAACCACTCTTAAAGATAGGAATAATGGATGCTTCTTTCTAAAGAGAACGATATAATGCCTTTTTTCATAGGTACTCAAATTGAAAATAAAGGTTAAAACAGGTGTAAGAATTTCAGAGAACCCCTTAATTATAAAATTAGGAATGCCATTAGCACCCTTAGATTTGTTCGATTTGACCTTCTTTATGGCCTTCATGGCGTCCTCACAAAAGATTACAGGTAGGAGTAAAAAGTCGTTGATGTTAGAATCACTTTTAAAGAAATTAGAATAAAACTGGCCTTTATCTGAACCGATTTAAATTGGCTAGCAAATGCATTTGCTGTACCTCTTTGATCCCTATTAATAATACATTCAGTAGGAATGTTTTTAGATTTCCGAAAAAAATTCAACATATTTCTAAACTTTATTTGGTTCCTTTTTTAAGTTGTAATCAATGGTTTGTAACCATTTAAATTTATCAGACTTAATCAAGCCTTGACTTATTTTTTTATAGTTAGAAAAAAATTGATAGTGGTGTTCAGTTTTAATTTTTTTTTTAATTTCTGTGTGCTTTGTTCTTTTTCTTAATACGTTTACGTAAGTTGTTTGAAAACCATTTAGGAAAGTACGACTTTTTCACATAGGTGACAGGAACGGTTTTAGATATAGAATTAGTTACAATTTTAGACAGAGAATTAGTAGCAACATTGACATCATTAGTCAAATATATACAATTCCAATGAAAAGTTTGGAGAGTAGAATAGCGAAAGTGGTATTCACCCAACTTAGAATAATTAAAGTATGATTGATTTTGTCTCTGTAAAGATAATGGTGAATTTACTCAAATATCAATGCAGATGGATAGGTGATGAGAATCTTCCAACACTAGTGAACGATTAGCAAGATTAACTGAGCAATTAAAGACATTAGTAAACACAAGATCAAGAAGAGTTTTACTATTTCTAGTAAAATTAATTTGGTTTAGTCCCAGAAGACAAGAAGAGGGATATAAATCGTGAGACTTAATTTTTGCGTAATAATGAATATCATTAAGATTGCAACCAGATGACCAATCCATGCCTGGAGCATTGAAATCATCAAGGATAATAACTCTAAAATTGTGGGTATCGAGATTATTTTCAATAATATTTAGATAAAACTTTAGGGGCCATATTCATAGACATTCTTAGCGCGGGCTTCCTGTGGATGATCAGCAAACTAACGTTTTTCGTATTCATAAACCAGTGTTAGAGAGATATGATATGATGTGAATCCTGTACAAGTAATCAGTCGATTGCCGGGGCTAGTTTAACACGCTCGTAGCGCGGGCTAGCGAAATGTCTATGCATAGCACCCTAGAAGTTTAGAATCTGTGTCAGTTGGGAAATGATGATTTCCAATTAGGAATTTACAACTGTCAGCCAATTTAATTTATATCCAAACACATTCATTAATGAATTCTAAGTTCTACCTCCGAAGAGTAGGTTATGAATTGCATCAAATTATAGGTCTATTATAAATACATACATAATACATGGGTATTTTTCTACCAATTCTACAGAATTGGAAATTTTCGTATTGATAACGGAATTGTAGCACATTTCTAGACTCTTCATTTTTCTATACATTTTTAACACTAAACGTGTCACTGATTAAATTTTCCAACTTCTGTATCTTCCAACTGTAGAGAAGTTGGATATATCTCGACTGTTGCAGTAGTTTCTTTCGGGGTCTAAACCTCAAACTTTTCACAGGTCAACGCCACTAGAAGAAATGTTGCTCTAATCGAGCGGTATTAAATTTATCGCTTTTCAACATGCATGCTGTATTGCCGGTAACACGTATCGCTCAAAGACGACAACCTCTTTGCAAAGGCGATATCGCGTGGCTCCAGTGCGAGGCTCTGCACCTGTTACAATGTAAACAGACCGATATCAGCGATATCGCATAATTATTGCTTGTTGCCCAGTTGTTTGTTGCACATTGCTCTGGCGAGAGCTAGTTTAGACTCCCACCTTAACAGCCTATGCTGCCCTGCTAAATCAAAAGCTCGTATCTGACATGGAGTAAAACTGTCAGGAGAGAACATTTTGTGTTTAGTTTTATGCCATCCACAAAAATAATGGTATTTTTTGTGATTTCGTTTATTAATATAAGACTTAATACTTTTACACAATTTTAGCTATGGTAATACGTTAACAAATTTTCACTTTCTTATGTGAGAAATAGTAGATACGGCTATTTGCTTTAGTAATGTTTGAAAATTGTATTATGGAATAAGTTGTAAGTGAACTGACAGCTTTGCAAAATAATTTATATTAACAATAAACACAGAATTCCTGATCAATTAAGAAATTACAACAATGTAATAATTTTATTTATTTAACTAGGATAGCTAGTGAGTACAAATTAAAATGATAAAACAAAACTGTTTCTAGCCACTACCGTAAGAACCAGGTTCGTGTACGGTGTGGTCTTAGCAGTGGCGGCTCGTGACCAAACTATTTAGTGGGACACAACTTATAACACTAATATTGAATTAATTGAACCCATAGGTTCCTCACTACACGAACATAGGCTTGCCATACGGAATAATTGCTGAAAATTTCAATAGCAAAATGTAAATATAAAGAATGCATTATAAACTAACCTTTCTATTTATAGATGAAGTCCATTCTTCGATCCTTAGCTCGAACAAATACTTCGATAACTCGTTGATTGAAGTTGGGTATCAAACGCACCATTTTACTCTCAATTGAAAGCATTGCTAATGCTGTCAGTCTTTCTTGGCTCATTGCGTTCCTTAGGAAGGTTTTTATTCGATTTAAAGTAGAGAAGCACCTTTCACTTTCCACAGTTGACATAGCTATTGTAACAATGATACTTAGTAATCGGACACACTCGTGAAATGTTTCTTGCATATTGTTGCGCAAAAAGAGTTGCAAAAGTGTTGCAGCTCCTTCGGCCGCACGCAAGTCTACCCTGGAATATAGCACTTCGAGCTCGGTGCTGAGCGTAGATTTGTTCACTTTTGAATATGTGTTGACAGTTGCCGCAAAATCTTTCTCTGGGAACCGATCACAATATTCTTGAAAACTAGATACACGGAAAAGTTTGGCAACTGCCAAGTGGCCTGTGAAACGAAATCGTTCTTCTGCTTGCGACACAATAATATCACATGTTTCCAATGCACTGACTCGTTCTTGTTGATCGACATTTCGATGTAGTTTAGTAGGGACCGGATTGTCGTCATCATTATGTTCTCCTAAATCAGAACGAATCCTTCTGATGTTGCGTTCTTCTCTTCGCATCCACACAACCATTTCGCTTTATCATGCATAGAGCTATTAAATTTTCCGTTTTTGCCTTCCGTCTGCTGTATAATGACCATATTAGGCTGGGGTGTGCCTAAATTCTTGGCGCGAACTCTGCTGTCGAAATCTAATTGCTTTCCAATTAGTTCACTAACTTCATTCATATTGAAATGAACAAGCACACAGCGAACACTAATGTAACTAACTTCACTACTTCACACTTAAAATAAAAGGAAGAGAATTATTAATACCACTCAGGATGTTATTATTGCCACTACGAATACAAACACGGTAATCGAGACATGTATTTAGTACGATTGTCAAAGTTGCCAACACTCTTGATAAAAAAGCAACCTACCATAATTTTGAATATAGGTAAACTACTATATTAACGATGTTAAACAATTTAATTTTAGTAGCTAAATTAATCAGAAAACATAGTTAAGCATTGTCTCTGATATGAAGTATAGCAATTATAGTAACTAATCTAAAAAGCTAGATCTAGCTACAGAATAGCTAAGATGGCAACTCAATTGGTTCTTCGGGCCATGGCAGTGTTATCATCATAATTCATACTTTTATATGTAACGGTAGCATCCTTCTCGTGCGCATAGCGTTCTACACGTTGTTAAAACCATTTGCGCATGTGCAAAGAATGACCACGCGAATTTCTGTGCCCTGGGCGACGCTTCCCCTCTCATCTTCCCTCGCCCCGCATCCATCACATCACACCGCTCTCCACGCACTTGAAACTCGAGTTATCTGTGCGCATGTGCAAAGGATGGGCACTAGAACTACGGTGCCCGAGAGCTGAAATCATTCATATTTCACAGTATGTTTATACCTCTTAAGTCATTACGTTTTGAGCAGATAATTTTAAACAAAAATTTGCTTTATTTTTTGTGGGAAAATAAAACGAATGGGGGGCACGTGCCCATGTGCCCCTTAATGCGAGCCGCCACTGGGTCTTAGTCCTGAAGTTTTTCTCTTTGTGGAAGTTATTGCTGTGTGTTTGAAAATAAACCACTTTCTGTCGTTAGAAGTCAATGCCCAAAATTCATTATTAATTCGTATTTGTTTTTCTCTGCTAATATTCGAAGAACATTTTTTTACAGTCATGTGAACAAGAAGCTTTAATAGAGTGTTTATGCTTTTCTAATTCTAGTTTAGCTTGTTTTCTCTCTTAACGGTGTTTCAAATAATCTCCTTTACAAATCCCCCCCTTTTTTTTTGTAAGACTATTACTATATTTAGTTGTATTTGCAGTTGTTTCAGTTGTTTGAGCATTTATGTCAGAAGACACATTACTTATTGTCACCTTTTTCATTGTCACTATCACTAATTGAAGAATCTTCACTTTCTATATGTTGATAGGATCAGTTTGATGGGAACCACCAGTTTGTTGCTTTTAGGTGATGCAGATAGATTCTTAAGTTTTTATCCCATTGTTTTATTAAGTGCAAGACTTGCCATGAGCTTACCTCTTGACATATGACTTAATGGTTTTAACATCTCCACAGGTCGAGAACACTGCAGCAAAGAAATGGTATTAATACCATTGTTGCGTCACAGTTAACGATTGCTTTGGTCTTGTTAAACAGTCAGGTTGTCAGCTATCATTGATTTTAAAATAAAATCTATAGGTTAAATTCACTTACCTTATTTGGCTCTATATTCTGAACTGAATTTGTCTGCATTCTAGCACATTTGTTTGAAAACTAAGATGAATGAGAGTTTGCAATGCCCGCACTAAAACATTGTTTAACAATGTTTAGAGGCACTAAAAGGGAAGAAAACACCGGAATTATGCAGAGAAACAATTAAATTCACTTTAAAATAAAGAATACATAATAAGACCAATCGACACTGTGGCTAAAAGAAACATTAAGTAAAAAAGTTGTATGTACTGTACAATTATGAGAGCAGAAACGACTTTTATCCTTAGTTCATGTAAGATACGACTTCTAACCCTAGCATAGTTGTAGTTTAATGTAATACGTCAAACTATTTAGGCGAAAAAACGTAATTTAGAAAGCAGATATGCCTTATGCTCTTGTACAGAGCTGTGTTATCATGTCTACATTCCAAAACTGCTGTTACCTTAAAATAAATGAAAACTGCAGATACGACCTTTTGCTTTAGCAGAGCAGTATGTCCTTTCTGTCTTATCTCCAAGAAAACACCCTTACAGTGCTCATTTCTGTTATAATAAGTGTGTATAGTAGAAGGTTTTAGGGAATGCATGCCATTACTACGTATTAGGGCCCGAATGTTTATGTTTTTACATTTTTTTTGCTGTATTGGATAGCCCTGAAACTTTGTATAGCAATTTATCACACGTTTACGAACGTATCCGAAGTTTTACTTCCCATAAAAATTAATATTTAGGGCGTAGAAACATAAAACCACATATTTTGACGAAAATATATAAAATGAAAATCTTTCGTTTTTTAATGAAGATATATTTAAATCATATTTTTAATAAATGAAAATGCATAAAAATTACATAGTTTGGACTTGTTATTTTTCATCTAATGGGCTCTTCCGATTAACAACGGTAGATATTGCCTGGAAAGCGCACATATCACTTTCGCGTCACGCGTTCCGAGAGTTGAAAACCGCTGTTACAAAAATAACACGTTTGTCCGGAAGGAAGGTAGATAGGCCTACACTCGAATTAAAAGCCACAACTCTGTTTAATGGAAATACTGTTTAATGGAAACTACAGTATGTCTGCCATCGCCAGTGTCTCTGTTGGAGAAAACTCTACGCCACTTCCCGACAACTTGAAACAATTGGCTTCATTCAAGTATGCCAAACTTACAACTTCCGATGTGGAATCAACATTTTCGCGCTATAAGTTTTTATTTCGTGAGAATCATCAATTATACACTACCGAAAATTTGCGAATGATCTTCGTAACGTACTGCAGCGCCATGAAGGTATGCAATTTGACATTATTGAATCTATTTTTCTTAAGGTTTCCAACTTGTCTATATAAAAAAGAAAGGTTTTATCGACATTTTTAGTGATTCATGGTTTATCAACTCCCATTAAAAAATTACATACTAAAGGATTACACGTATAACCATTGTACACACACATTTTTGTGTCTTAGTATCTAATTTTAGCGGGATAGCGGCGTGGTAGAGGGCTAGCCTTGCATTCGGGAGCTCCGGGGTTCGACCTCAGGGGCCGGCAATCCTAACTGAGGTTTTCCATGGTTTCCTCAGTTATTTCCAGGCAAATGCTGGACTTGTACCACTTGAAAGTCCGGCCATGGACGGCGATCCTTCCCTTAATCCTTTCATATGTGCGAGTGAATGCTGTGTAATGTCTTAAATGTTTGGAGGTGGCTCTGGCATTGAGTTGATCCCTCATCCGAGGAGGCCCTGTATGTCCTTGTGTGGTCAAAAAAGTATGTATGTGACCCAATAGATTAATTCCTCTCCCGACAGGTCGCGGCCCTGTAAGGTCCGTGTGGCGTGGGTCGTATAATTGAACTTAAAAGGGAGAGGTTAAACTAAGGTAAAGAAAAAAAAAGTATCTAATTTTTAGACACTTTCATGTTTTGAAACTAATTTAGCTTCTTTTAGCAATTTACTGTCATTTTAATACATTAAAAACCTCTTTGCAGGGCATGTCAAAATTTACAGCAATTTGAAGCTCTGAATTTATCAGTTCTGGTGAGCATCTGTTCCTCACATCAGTCTATTTGTTCTTCATCATTGAAAACACTCGTTCCGCAAACACATTCGATCCAGGTATGCTCAGTATGAAACATATGAGTCGGGAAATATTTGGCACTTTTTGCTGGGGCACCAGTGTGAAGAATTTCACCCACTTAGACACATCATCACCATCTTTAGCAATAGTCAGTAATCAACTACCGGTACTACATCCATCGCTAGCAGTATCGATTGTAGCAATAAGTGATCTCTGCGACTATCGATTGTAAGTAATGGAGTGATTTCTGAAATAGTACCAAGATGAAAATATTTTCAAAATCTAAATCCCAGCGATAAAATCTACACTACAGTATGTCTGCCAACTTGAAAATAAAGGGAGAACGTGTTGTACGGGAGAATAAAAAACGTAGAATAGAATGGAATGTTTTATTTTCGGTGGCAGAGTTAAGGCCATAAGACCTTCTCTTCCATTCAACCAGCCTTAATCAATACAATACATATTTAAGTAACGAATATTTACACTACACTTAAAAGATTTTCCAGCAATATTCTTTAGTTAAGTTTTAACAACTAGTACATGTTTATTTAAATTTAGATACATCTATAAAATAAAGTAGGAACTTAATTTATGAGCTAATTTAATTCAATCAATTATAATTAATTTGAGATAGGTAGTAAAATTATGAGACTTAATTTAATATAAGTTTACTAGAACTAGAACCTAAGACCACATTAGCATCCAGAAACCGTAAGAATATTTTTCTCCATAATTATTAGTGTTTTAGCAACATATTTTCTAGATTTAATAAATATTTTCGGATTTATAGCGCATAAAAGTGTAACTAAATTCTAACAATTTTGGCACAATCCTAGCACTAGATATTAGACCAAAGTGTCATACAATCCCAAATATTGAATGTATAATTATGTGATGAAATGCTGGTGGTGGTGGTGATGGTGATGGTGGTAGTGGTGGTGGTAAGTGGTGATAACTACCGGATAGAGTGTGGACGGTCATCTCTTTCAATTGTGTAACAATCGAGAGCGTGACTTGAAAGTTATTACACAGAATTCCCGTAAGGTCATAATTTTTAGACCGAACAATAAAACCTACACAGCGGTTTCTCGCAGACATCTCATCAAATGAAAGTCAACGCACGTCGAGGGGTTGTTACGAAAGAGCTGCAGCATTTATCCATTAGTGCAATGATCTTCATTAGAGACCGCCAACGCCCTTAAAGGCGAGAGAACAGTTGGTTTCCTATTGCCTGGCAGATCTTGTCATAACTTGGCACAGTTAAACAATACGAATACGTAGTGCAGAATGCATTCCTCCTGAGCGTTTCTAGGATTATAGCAACATCTGAATTCTTCTACTCTTCTGTCTTCAAAGAATACATATTTTGACGTGGCCTACCGTTCCGAATAAAAATACGTAAGATTAATCCAGTCTCTAGTATCATATACCACCTCCCTCAAATCTATTTTTGTATTTTCTTCCCATCTATGTCTCGGCCTCCCCAAAGGTATTTTTCTCTCCGGCCTCCCAACTAACACTCTACAGTAGAGTATCGATTATCCGAATACCGATCAACCGAAAGCGTTCCAGTTGGCAAATTTGAATTTGCGCGCGCGCCATGCAGAAGTTTTGCTAGCGCTGTTTGCGAGATTCAGCGGAAAAAAAAAACGAGTCTCAGCTCTGAAGAAAAAAAAAAGTTTGGACTTCTTTTTCCTAAACTGTAGTCCTACTTCAATGGCCGTTTTGAAATTGTCAAATTAGCTAGTCAGTTTTCTGTGTTATTTGTAAGACGTGTGATACAAAATATATACTATATGTACAGTTTTATGTTTAATATCAATATTTATTTGTTTCATACTGCTCCTATGACACCGGCATAGTTTGTTTTAGTAAATAATCGGTTATCCGAACACACCCGTCCCCAATTCTTTCGGATAATCGATGCCCTACTGTATATGTAATTCTGGATTCGCACATACGTGCTACATGCCCTGCTCATCTCAAACGTCTGGACTCTGGATTATACATTGTGTAACTTTCTCCATTCTCCTGTAACTTCATCCCTCTTAGCCCCAAATATTTTCTTAAACACCTTATTCTCGAACACTCTTAACATTTGTTCTTGTTTCACAACCATACAGAACAATCGGTAATATAACTGTTTTATAAATTCTAACTTCCAGGTTTCTTGAGAGCAGACTGGATGACAAAAGCTCTCAACCGAATAATAACAGGCATTTCCCATATTAATTCTGCGTTTAATTTCCTCCCGAGTACCATTTAGAACAGAATACAGTAGAGCGTCTCGTTTAGGCATAGTGAAAACGTAAATAAAGTGCAGGTAATGTGTGGGGGAGGACGAGCCGTACGATAAACACGAGGGATGCACAAGGTTTTAGTTACAATTAATTATATTTTATTTACAAATGGTTTTTAAGGAACCCGGAAGTTCATTGTCGTCCTCACATAAGCCCGCCATCGGTCCCTATCCTGTGCAAGATTAATCCAGTCTCTATCATCATATCCCACCTCCCTCAAATCCATTTTAATATTATCCTCCCATCTACGTCTCGCCCCCCTCAAAAGTCTTTTTCCCCCTCTCAACTAACACTCTATATGCATTTCTGGATTCGCCCATACATGCTACATGCCCTGCCCATCTCAAACGTCTGGATTTAATGTTTCTAATAATGTCAGGTGAAGAGTACAATGCATGCAATTCTGCGTTGTGCAACTTTCTCCGTTCTCCTGAAACTTCAGCCCTTTTAGTCCCAAATATTTTCCTAAGAACCTTATTCTCAAACACCCTTAATCTCTGTTCCTCTCTCAAAGTGAGAGCCCAAGTTTCACAACCATACAGAAAATTATATTAATTAACATTAATTGACATATTTTCCAAAAACACACAAAATAAAAGAACACAAATTGCATAACATTATCATATACACATTTTAACAAACAAGGAATTGTAATATTGAAATAATTCAATGTAACAAATCAAATTTTGCTACTTAGTCTATATGATGTTGTTTTCAAGCAGCATTTTTACGGTCATGAATTTCATTCTCTGTATGACTAAGAAAATATCACCGTCTTCTGCACTGTACCTGAATAAATTGTACTTTGAGAAGGGATAATTATTATGTTTAGGAAATAGTGTTGACACTTCAGATCAATATACTGTAGTTCTGTTAATTCGGCCACAGAAGACTGTGATATTATGTTAGTCATGGTCAGAGAATAAAATTTATGACCGTATGCTGCTTGAAAGCAACATCCTATAAGTAGCAAAATTTGTTTTGTTATATTGAATTATTTCAACATTACAATTGCTTGTTTGTTAAAATGTGTGTATGATAAAGTTATGCAATTTATGTTCTTTTGTTTTGTGTGGTTTTGGAAAATATAATTTCAATTAATGCTCCGCCATAAATGTTGTAACTAAAACCTTGTGCACCCCTCGTGTTTATCGTACGGCTCGTCCTCCCCCACACGTTACCTGCACTTTCTTTACCTTTTCACTGTGTCTAAACGAGACGCTCTACTGTATATCAGTATACAAATACCAGAAGGCTCATGCTACTTTTCAGTATACTAACATCTTGAATTGAGATACTTATCGCATTGGCGTACGCACTTTTGTATATGTTTGTCAAAGATGGTTGCCACTTAACTCATAGTTGAGTTATGATTTGATACAATTAGTAACCTACTCTTTAGGGTTGAATTTTTTCGGCCATATTATTACGAATGATGAAATGTAGATTCAGTTTGTGGACATCGAAACCAAACATCAGTCAAAATGATGGATGCACACACTTCCGCCAAGGAAGCCTAAGAAGTTCGTACATTGTTGTCCTCCAGAAAACTATTGAGAGTCATTTTCTGGAATAGGAAAGAAGAAACTCTAATTGCATTAATGGAACCAGGGGCCACAGTATCAGCGGAGAGGTACTGTGAAACACTAAGATAATTGCTGAGGGCTATCCAGAACAAAAGACGAGGATTGCTGACGTCAGCCGTTGTGCAATTTCACGACAAATCATGGCTTAGGTACCAGCGGCAACCTTCTTTGATACAGGTATATAAAAGCTCGTAGCCCAGCACGATAACTGTCTCAATTCAGATGTGACTATGTTTAGAAGTAGACTGCTTATGTATTTGTTTTCTTATTGGTTCACCGGAGATTCAAATCCGAATAGACCTCGTAGTTTACCGTTATTTGGATATATGGTAAATTATTACTAAAGCCCGGATTTCTAAGCACAATCAAACAGTAAAATAAACAAGCAAATGAGCACGAAAAATGATAAAAATGAGCACCAAAAATAAGCAAAAACGAATACATGGAAACAGTAAGTTCGTAGACCTTCGGCTCCCCTCTACTAACAATAATGCATAACACAATGTCATACGGCGGTTGCTGTCGTCTGCGTTACAACGAACTTTACTGTTGATTTTCGAGTTCGTCAGTTTTTTCCTGGCTATTATATGCTGATTTAAATTGTGTTAACTCTCGCCAAGTGGTTTTATATTTTATTTTATCTGTCTTAGTATTTATTTTATTATTGTAAATATTTTTGTTTTTATTATTATTATTATTATTATTATTATTAATGAATTAATTTGTATTACTATCTTTGTATCATCTCCGTCACGGTTATTCTATTATTATTATTATTATTATTATTGTTGTTATTGTTACTATTATGTTTATTATCAACATTATTATTGATCTCTATAAAATTTATGTAGACTACTGGACTGTACCTGAGCACGAGCATATGCTCATTTCGGGTATCAATTCATATGTATCATTTCAAATGTAAATTGTGAATAAATTAGGAATTATAAATTAGTAAAATAAGCACGAAAAATGGTGAAAATAGGCACCAAAATAAGCAAAAACGAATACACGGAAATATGATGATAAATTGTTTGTTTCGTAGAACTCTTACCATATTGAAGGCTGTTGCAGTAAACAAGGAAGGTCATCGTGAGATTTTCCTGTGTGAAGCTCCTGCGTCAGTCAGGGAAGAATTATTTGTACAGTGAAAATGTTCTGACGTCACAGGAGCATGTGAAAAACACCACAGTTCTTCAATGAATTCCTCTTCAATACCTGTTTCTTCACCAGAAAGCATTTTAGAAATTTGACACAGTGTTTTGTAACCGGAATTTTTCTGTAGTACCTGACTGAGTTTGTCGAATGCAATTTTTGCAACCCCATGTGTTTCTGAAGATAATGTTACCGAAATTTCGTCTGTCGGAGAAAGTGAATGTTCCAAGGAATTATATCGAGGTTCCAACTGCTTTAAAATTTCGGGTATTTTGGAGAAACGGTTATGGATGTACTGAATCATTTCTTGAATGCCGTTTTTAGCAAAACATTCGTGGGCTGTGGCAATGCTGACTGCATCTTCTGCATTTAGGGAATTCAAAACATCTTTAACTTCACTGAAATGTTCCGCATAGTATGACATAGCCTGTAACCACGTACCCCATCGAGTTAGACTGGCTGAGGAGGTAAAGACAAATTTGGAAGGATTTCACGAAATTTTTAATTCTAATCGGTGACTTTATAAACACTTTCTTCACGCTGAAAACAAGAAGATCCACGTCTTTATATTGCCTAGTCGCAGAAGCTTGGCGGGGAATCCCAAGGTTTTCTCTTACTTAGAACTACGCAGTATTTCACAACAACCTGGGTCATACTCTAGCATTGTTTTCTTACGCATTCGACTGAAGTTAATTTTTTATTAGCAAATAAAAAGGAAAGCAGTGATAAATGACTGCTAGCAGTGAAATAAGCACTTTTAAAATTACAGTTTTGGGTAAAATATGCTGTTTTAATTAAAAATAGTAAAATAAGTGAGCAAAAATGTTTTCCTGGGAAATAAGCATTTATAAGCACTAACAAGCATAGTTAAAACTGCTTATCTACGTGTGTCTTACCTGTAAAAGTGTGAAAAAGAGTATGAATTTTGGTTAGAAATCCGGGCCTTAATGATTACTTTTCCGTATGTTTCGTAAATGGTAGCTATAGAGAAAACTACAGGAATATCAGGAATGTCATTGGTAATACGATAAAGAACGGAATTGTTGCGAAAGGTGTAAAATACAGAAGTGGAATGCAACTGTTTTAATAAAAATGACACTGAATCAACAAAGCCTTCTTGACTAGTAACCGTCCATAGAGTTCAATGAATATTCCATAGTTGGCACAACTGATAACAAGAAAACAGCTAATCATCACACACTACTGTCTAGCGTAATATTTGTAATATTAAGATGGTACAATAATACATTTGAAGACAGTTGTATTTTCGTTGGAGTACTACGTTACTTCTAATCTTTATATACTTTCTTCTAATCGTATAATAGTCAATTAAATCCCACTCGAGTTTTGATTTTCTCTAGATAAATCAAAACCTCTAGTGAGATTACTGTTGGTAAGAAAGGAGAAAAGTGGAACAGATGCACGAACTGTTTCAAATGAACTGATTAAATGTGCAATGGGAAATTTCTCAATAAAAAAAAAACATTTACAGTATATTCAAAATTTGTGTGAGCTAAATTACTAACTTTGATTGTGTGTTCGTTTAATGTTTTACTTTTCAACTAAAATAATCATTAATAAAAAATATGCACTGAAAAATACATTTGTTTCATTAAAAATAAATAAGATTGAAGGGGTCATATTTGGAGCTACTCATTACACGCCCAGAAATTGTAATGATTACAAAAACTTGCATAATTTGCTACTGTACACCAACTAACAAATATAATTTTACTTTTCTATAATATTGGAATTAATGTGCAAAAATAATGAGTAATTTTTAAAATTTACAAAATATTTATTTTTCCATTATAAGCAAAAACTGAAAAGGGGGCCATAATTGGCGACCTTCCCTTAATAATAATAATAATAATAATAATAATAATAATAATAATAATGATAGTAAATAATGATAACATAATAATATTAGCAATAATAATAACAATAATAATGACATTTAAAGTTCGTAACCGATACTTTCATTAACAGTTTTTTTTTTAATTAATGAAGTAGACATTACAGAATATGCGTATAAGATTGCAGTCCGCATTATGAGATGTGTATCAAGTCCTGGTCGAGTTTTTATATCACTGTTTCCTATGAGACCTGCCCTGGGAGCAAATTCCCATCCTCTGCCGGTAAAATGAACTGTGCGGTCATTGTCTGTTGACTACGAAGGTGGACAGGGACGGAGAGGAGGGGGACTTTTCCCATCGTTACGTAAGTCTTCCTGTCGGATAGAAATCTGGGTCTAGTCTGTCAGTAACACACCAACCACATCAGACACGAATACTAAAAAAAATCTTTGTGTTAATTATATACCCAGCGTGGGATCCCATGTACATTACATGCAATTATTGCACCTTGTAATTCGTTCAAGACGGGCTTCGTTCTAATTAACATTCCAAGATCTAGACAGTTGCATAATGACAATGCACCTATTTCTACACAAAATCTGCAGTACACTAATGAAAGAACACCTTCATCCCAGCCGTGGCTTTACGCTGAGTTTGAAGATGCGGATTTAAGGTTGTGTTGTAGACAGGTTCGAAAACTGCCTAGGAACTGAATATTAACTTAATTGTTCGTTGCCAGTGTAGTGCACTGCACTGTCTTCAGCAATGGAATGGAATTGAATTTAACTGAGGGGGACGGATGTCCCAGCACTGCGACCTATTGAGATCAATTGCTGTAGCCCTCGATATGGAATGAGTTGCATGTCACAGATCCCCTACGCGTACTGCCCTAATCACATGATTCCCTTAACGACCGGTTCCTACAGCCGACAGAATCCATATATCATTCCTGCTTCGGGAACTTCCCCCAAGGCCCCCCTGTCGGTCCGAGGCAAAATTCCTCCCCCGAGTAGGTCCGCCTCGGGTGCCATTGCAGAAGCCATCCAACATCGCTGAACTACATTCCACGGAGGCCGGTCGAGAGAGCCAGCAGCTTCGGGAGGCCGCCTGTAGAGTGATCTGAAAAACCAGAAACGGGATGATCAAGAAAGGATGATGGGGGAGGAATGGAAGTGACGAAGATGAGTGGGGTTCCAATCGCCTAATAAAGTTACCTTATATTCATCCATAGGAGTGAGGGAAAAACCCCCCAAAAAAGTCTCACCCAGACAACTCATCCTAACCGGGAATCGAACCCGGGACCGCTCGGTTCTGAGTTAGAATCGCTAACCCCTCAGCCACAACGGTGGACTGTCTTCAGCACTGATATATAGTATTAGGTAAAATTTTTGTTTGTCGTCACAACATTCCGTTGATAGAAGATAGCTTATCGTTTGTGATTTGTTATTTGAAGTGTTGTGCTCGTAAATACGCCTTAAATTTTACGGATTTTACGAACGTTGCTGCTATTTGTGGGCTAAAGAAGATGGAGCGTCAAGTGGAAAGAAACGAACACCTCCGACATATTTTTCTGTTTGAGTTTAATAAGGGGTCAAAGGCAGAGAAGGATGCTCGAAACGTTTGTACCATGTACAGGGAGAATGCCACCGGAGAAGAACTGGAAGGAAAAGGTTCTGTCGTTGCAACACACAGTATTACTCGACCAAGGCGAGTGGAGCCGCGGGCGTAATGTGAACTATCGCGATGTGGTATTACGAACGTAGGAGCAGTACGCCACGGCTCCGGGCTGCTGGACTCCACTGGCCTTGGTCGAGTAATACAAAAGTTAGTGTCCATTCACAGAAGATGATGTTATGCATCTGGTAGGATGAAGAATTAATTGTAGCGTCGTGTATTACGAATTGCTTACTAGTAATGTAATCATAACTCCTGACATTTATTGCCAACAACTCAAACGCCTTGCAGCCGTAACTGAAGAAAAACGACCGGGAAGACTGCAACACGATAATGAACGCCCGCACTCCGCTAACATGACGAAAGCAGCTATCCAGGAACTTGGTTGGGAGATGACTCCACATCCCCCAGATTCTCCACCTGTTTGTTCTATATCCAAAAATTTTTCAGTGAACTCCTTTGATAAAGAAGATGCTTTACAAACTGGACTTGACGACTTGTTTAATTCAAATCAGGAGATTTCTTCAGACACAGGATTGGCAGAGAGTCATAGATAATGTAGGAGAATATAGTACTGATTAATTTCTGTCTTTTATTCATCTCAAATAAAAACTTTAGTCATAACAGAAAAAATATGAACTTTTGCATCAATCCAACAAAAGGTAATGTACTATTTAATGAAGCTTTCAAATATGGAGGTTATTCAGCATCGAGATTTTTACTTATGCGGGAAACGGCAGACGATTTTCCTTTAAATCTTTTTTCAGACATGGTATTCTCTTATCTGACGTAAATCTACGAGACGGAGCCCATAGCTTTACTTCTTTCTGGAGGAAATCATACCACAGTCTAGTATATACAGTCACGAAGCTCAATACGTAGTAAATATGTAAGTTATCCATAGATAGTTGCTAACCACTAGGTTCGCTACTATCGCCTCATCACAGACAATGCGAAATAGCACCTGCACAGTTTATTGTTCCTAGTACCCTCATAAACTCAAGCTTCGTAACTGTATATACTAGACTGTGGTCATAGGTCATACTAAGGATTTTACCCCACTTTAAAATCCAACGTCCTCAGCCGTGTTTAAGTTCGCGAACCTCGGATCAAACGGCTTGGATGCTACCACGTGTCAGCCAAGTGCGCAAGATTGTAATTTTTAAAGGACTCGCATCAAACCTCACCACAACGGTAGACCTACAATACCGAAAAAAGAAGATATAATTTAGTACTAATCATCCACCGTCAAGCAAAACTTAATCTTAGGCTTCGTGGTTTGTTACGATCTGTAACCTTCTTGCTTAACCAGTCGACAATGAAATTGGTCTTCTGATTCTTGAGTGGTACAATACCTTAGGAGTTCTTTTGAGATTATGTTCATACCTATTTTGTTGGCATGGTATATTCAATAATTTCGTTCTTACTGTTTTTTTTAGTTGGTCATTTAACGACGCTGTATCTACTACTAGGTTATTTAGCGTCGATGAGATTCGTGATAGTGAGATGGTATTTGGCGAGAAGAGGCCGAGGATTCGCCATAGACTATCTAGCATTCATCTTACGGTGGGGAAAACCTCGGAAAAACCCAACCAGATTATCAACCCAAGCGGGGATCAAACACGCGCCCGAGCGCAACTTCAGACCGGCAAGCAAGCGCCTTAACCGACTGAGCCACGGCGGTGGCTTTCTTACTATTCTACATATTTTATTACAAGCACTGTCTTCAGTTTTTGCATTGTTCTATTTCTGTTTTTGTCTCATTTTGCATAAGCTACTGTCCGTCCGAGTGGTTATAGGCCTATCGCATCCCAATTTCCCTCACCCATTTCTTCTGGCCCCTCTATGAAAATAGTGGCTGGGCTGTTAGGCTCTTTCCTGAAAATATATTCTGTACGGAATTGAAAGACTACATAATGCTATAGTATAACTACTTAAGATACTCGTACTTACTTATTTACTTACAAATGGCTTTTAAGAAACCCGCAGGTTCATTGCCGCCCTCACATAAACCCGCCATCGGTCCCTATCCTGTGCAACATTAATACCTCCTCTGTCATCATATCCCACCTCCCTCAAATCCATTTTTAATATTATCCTCCAATCTACAGTACGTCTAGGCTCTCCAAAGGTCTTTTTCCCTCCAGTCTCCCAACTAACACTCTATATGCATTTCTTGGTTCGCCCATACGTGCTACATGGCCTCCCCATCTCAAACGTCTGGATTTAATGTTCCTAATTGTCAGGTGAAGAATACAATGCGTGCACTTCTGCGTTGGTAACTTTCTCCATTCTCCTGTAACTTCATCCCTCTTAGCCCCAAATATTTTCCTAAGAACCTTATTCTCAAACACCCTTAATCTCTGTTCCTCTCTCAAAGTGAGAGTCCAAGTTTCACAACCATACAGAACATCCGGTAATATAACTGTTTTATAAATTCTAACTTTCATATTTTTTGACAGCAGACTAGATGAGAAAAGCTTCTTAACCAAATAATAACAGGCATTTCCCGTTATTTATTCTGCGTTTAATTTCCTCCCGAGTGTCATTTATATTTGTTACTGTTGTTCCAAGATATTTGAATTTTTCCACCTCTTCGAAGGATAAATCTCCAATTTTTACGTTTCCATTTCATACAATATTCTGGTCACGAGACATAATCATATATTTTGCCATTTCGGGATTTACTTCCAATTTAAAAAAGGGCCCAATTAAGTAGGCAACTGTCACTTGATTTCCCCAGTTTCTACGACCTTACGACATAAACACTCTGACGGCCTCGTGTAGTTCAGTTTTTAGAGTGCTGGTTAGATTACTCAAGCGAGAAGAAATTTCTTCACGGAATTTCAGCCAGTGAATGCATGCCTACTCAGCATCGTGATAAATTTAGGGAGCTATGCTAGACAGCAAAATCCAGTTTCGAAAACTTTTATAACGGCTAATCATAGTGTTGGCCACACTTTATCCTCGTACCGGTTGGATGATCGGCCATCTCTGCTGATAAATATGAACGTCAGGCCAGCAGTCATCTGATATACAAATATATATTATTAATTTTCTTTCATAAGGACAAGAAAAACTTCAACACATATTGACATAATTATAATAGAGAAGGAACACATTGCAGGCCTCCCTGGTCGTGTGATCAGCACGGCACAGGACCATCGCTGAGACAACACAAGGCACATGACAAGGCACAAACACCCAGTCCATTGTCTATGCAAACACCCAGTCCATTGTCTATGTCCAGAATCGAATGACGGACCGCATGGTGGAGAAGCGAACACACTATCCACTTTTCCACAAACGCGGATATAGAAATATATTTGCCACTAATAAAAGGAACGTTAAATGTATGTAATTCATAATTGAATCAGTTGACATGAGGACAAAAATTATGGTTAATAAACTTTCAAACCTAATGCTATCGAGCTACATAGATGGAAACAAAAGGCTGGTCATTGACTCAGTTGGTTTAATAGAAGCATTTCGAGATACGTATCATCTTGAGTGGAGACAGTTGCGCATCGGTAGCTAAGCGTAACAAAAGAAAAACAGTTTATGGCAACAGTAAGACAACGGTGATAACTGACATTACCAACTAAATTTATATTTGCAATTGTGGCGAAGTACGTGTATTTAAATTTGTCTACTTCAGTTGTGAAAAATGTTTCAATTCGATTTTTTTCATGTTTGGACAATTGTGTCGAAGATGGTGGCTTCTAAGGTTTATTTACTACCACTGATTCCATATTTACAGGTTTTGAAGTGGAACTCACATGTAAGTAAAGAAGTTGTAACTATTTAATCAGTAGTTCTAAAATTATGTTTTGTGTCCGCACATAATTATGTCGGTTGAGTTGCAAGTACGCAAACGTAACTATTATCTACCGATTCATGACTCTTATGGTCAGTTTGTCCAAGAAATGTTTAATTTCGCTTAACTAGTGTTAAATTAACAGCGTGTTTATTTTTAACGTTTTGTTAATGTATTTTGCATTTCTTCAACATCGTTTTGTTTAAAACAATCAACACTTACTATAGCTATAAAAATCGTTAACACTATTTTAACCACCAACCACTGGTAATGATTTTGAACATGTAAGACAATTTTTATTGGCTGATATTACTCTTTAAATTCTGTATTGTAGAGTAAGACATGAAACACGTATAAAATCATAACCTGGTACTGTAGGCCATGCTCGATAAAGAAGACAAATGAAAGTTGTAGGTGACTACTATCACAGACTACTACTAAGATTTATTTAAAATCATCCGTCCTCAAGTGAGGTTAACCACTGGGATCCGGAATTAACAAACATAAAAAGATAAATGGAAATGAAACAATTAAAATAATGATTCGATTAATGATTATTACAAAGTAAGGTTATAGTACTAATGCTAACATGACTTCCCAAAGAAACAATTTCTGCTGAAACCTTTTTAATATAATATTCACTGTGTATTTTGAAACACTATTGACATTGGCCACGGTCGACTTGGCTATAGTTAGTTGAAAAGAGCCAGTATCATAGAATCAAGAGTAAATAAATTGGAGTAAATGGTCTATTTCTGTTTGTGGGATCTTCAAGTCTGGTTTAAATTTCTTGTAAAATTTTGCGGCCTACTTGTTTCGAAAATCTATATTGTCACAAACTGAGTATCTTGCATAGTATATAAATCATAATTCCTAGTTACATTGCCACGTTGAGATCCCACATTTTCTAAATATTCAATAATAGCTCAGTATCAAAATAAGCAGCCAATATGATAATCACTTCACTTTTGAAGATATCTTCCTTATATTGGCTTTCCAAAGTGTCTTTTAAATGTTACGTTATCAGTCATACACTAAATATTCCTTAAAGAGAGACATAAAATATTATTTTCACAACTTCTGTTTGAACATCTGCGGTCTCATCTGCCATATTTAACTATCTGTCAAAGGAGTTAACTGCCTAAAATTCTACATTTAAAGTTAACAAACACTTAACAATCTGTTAAGCCTAACTAGTGTTGAAGACATGAAAAAACTATATTTAACAAACAGTTTAGAGTTTAACATTCATCAAATATTCTAACAATACTTGGAGAACCCGATCATTAGTATTCAAAGTAAAAGGACTGTTTTTATTAAATGATGTTTAATTGAACTAGGACTTGTCACTATGTGTTCGTTACCCCACGCGTTTAAGATAGTTTTAAAATTAAGGAACGCTGCGTTGAATTATGTTTGAACTACTAATTCGTGAATTTTGTATTCAGAGATGAGGAATATAAACTGTCCATTCGGTAACTCGCTGCTACAGGTGGATCCACCAGAATTTTATATATTCGGATGTTTTTATTTGGTTATTTTACTTCAATATTTTTTTTTGTTGGGACAATGTGAAGAATTAATGATTATAAAACCCTTTCATTTATTTGTAGAGGCCACTGATGTTTAGCATTGTTGTTGTTTAGTCAACTGTCCGAAGACAGGTCTGAAACTCACAATTGATACCAACAAGGCACTACTTATGAGGCAACTAGGCCAGGAGATAATGGGGTAGGGTGGCCAGTTCCCTTCCCCTTCCATTGCATACACCGTCGACTAGTTACATATTACATTAATCAGACTTCAGATGCATACAAACAATTGTTCTTCTTCTGACACATACCGTCAAGTGAGATGTACTGCCTGATAATAGATGTACATAAGTTACATATCGGCTAGAACCTCAGTCAGAGGAATGTTTAGTACCGGTATTTGAACCCATTTTTATCGAATAGAAGACTGAAATATCACTTTAGGTATAACAGTATTATCTTTATCAATTTCGCGGTTTTGGCGAGCTTCGCCTTACAGTTGGGGAAATCTCAGGAAATACCTAATCAGGGCGCTATTAAAAAAAATGTATAATGCATTACAAATTGCAACTAAAAGTTGTTGTTAAGTATGAAGTTGTATCTTTTTGTCCGACAAAACTACATATTACAATGTAACACCACACACTTAATCATTTATTTGTTTGTTTGTTTCTTCGTTCGTTCATTCGTCTCGTAGAGTTAAGGCTTTGAGGACTTCTCTTCCAATCAACCAGAACTAACTACAACAAACCATAAGAAATACAATATAGTAAATAAACTAAAATGGATACAATAAAATGATTGCAAAAGACAGTAATGGCATAAAATGATTAAAAAAGATTAAAAAATGGTTTGACATAAATTATCTTCCTATTAACGAAAATAAAACCATAATTATTCCATCCTCATTATCTGAAAAATGTAACAAACCTCCTACATCTATATTAAGCATTAAATTACATGACTCTAATTGTTGCGTTATACAATGTAAATGTCCGATTATATTATTAAACAAAGTTAAATATTTAGGCATAATTTTCGACAATTATTTAAAATAAAACCAACACATTAATTACCTTTGTAATAAATTACGTAAAATAATATATTATTTTGTTTTATTGAGGAATTACTTGTCAATAAGTTTATTACGCACAATATACTTAACTTTATTTCAATCGGTAATTACGTATAGAATTATAGGATAGGGTAGCTTATTTAAAACCAATTTTAATTCACTTTATTTATTACAGAAGAAAATAATTAAAATGTATATTCATAAGCGTATTGATTTTCCATCTCAAAAATTGTTTTTAGATTTTAATGTTCTTAAAATAAGACAAATTTATTACCAGTATATTGTATTAATAGAATTCATACATAAAAATCAAAATAATTTAGAATTGTATTTTTCATAGTTATGAAACAAAAGATATTAAAAAAGACATAATAATCTTTGAAAAAGATATTATAAATAATGTAAAAAGGCATAATATATTTTAACAATAAATTTAAATTATATAAACATAACTCACATATTTACTTCGTAGGTGACACATGTTGACTTATAAAATACTTTTTTCGCGATTAACTGTCTTTTCACAAAACTTACATAATAAAACTGTTCCATCGGTTGAAAACACATGGGCACCAAATTCACTAACGTAAGCATGAAGTTTACTTTGTAATGGTTTACTAAATTTAGGCATTGTATCTAACCGATATACCTTCTGTCACCCGACAATAACTGACTGTTCCTCACTCAAATTTCTTTGTCCTACAATAATAAACACGTGTAGCACAAAATTGTAACAGTAAGATTTGAATGAAAACAAACAATTGAAAATGCTACGTGACAGCTTCTATGAGAACGAGCTTAATATTTAAAATTATAAAGCTGATTGTTGGTATCGTGAAGACCTGACAATATTATATTTGTAACTGTGGATTGTCGCGCATTATTCGTATTACAACAATAGTATTAAAGCACGATTATTAGCTGATTAAGCACAGAAATAAATATGAAGAGTCCACTGCAAGAATGATGGATGTCACTTTCTTGTCGAAAATGAACCAAGACTATCAATGCATAGCTTAAGACATATAGAATGTCATAGAGAGTTATATAGCATTAACACTGATAGTCATTGTCCAGTAATGATCGGAAAATCACAGTTAAGCTTTGAGCGCTAAGCATTTCAAACTTTCAATCGCTTCTCCTGCAAAATGTATTCCAAATGACATCCATCATTCTTGCAATGGACTCTTCAATAATTACTTTTATTTACTATTATCAGTAAAGTTAGTCATTGTTTCAAATATTTAAATTTCATACACATTACATTACAATTGATTAGAAAATTGCAAGTAAACAAGAAATATTCCTTTAAAATGAAAGAAAGGCATTTGTTAGTAAGAAACACCTTAAAAAGGCAAAATAGGCAAAATAAAAATTGGCTCTATCACTTCGATTTACTCCAAATCACATTTATATCTGTGCAAATAATGATTTATTTACACCCAGTAAAAAAGGCATTTTGCCAAACATCCGGGCTCTAGTCATAACACTTCGACACGTCGCGTCGGGATTTCACTCTGATCTCGAATGTGATAAAATTCCACTGTAGTGCTTTGTTAACTGTATTAATACGTAGGCTATACAATTAATCGATAATACTGTATTATAATGTCATGCAATTACACAAAAGTGATCCGTAATGACAAAAATTTATGAAATGCATATTCACACAAAAATGTAAAAGAAAAATTATACGTGTGAACATGAGAATATTTCAGATCTTTATAAAGTTTGCAACACCAGGGAAACAAAATTTCAACTGAAGAAATGAAACCAGACGATGCGGCAAAAAATAAAATAAAACATATAAAAAGGAACCTTTTATCCGGTCCGCATTGTTTGTCAGTTTTGCTAGAGCTCCAGTAGTTTAATGGGGCTTGGTTGACCGCAGGACATTTCTGTCCCGGCATCTCCATTCCATCACCGCAGGAATACGAGCCTGCCGTGTCAAGACCGCACGGCCACTTCATCTGTGAGAAAGTACTTCCCAATTGCCCGTAAATTAAACGTAACTCATTTTGTCTAATGTGTCGTGTTTTAATTTCGTCACAGTAGTCATCTGATGGCTCGTTACTAGAGGAAACAGGAATCGATGACTGGTATGTATTACTGTATAAACGTAGGCCTGTTTACTGTAGGTAGATAGATAGATAGATAGATAGATAGATAGATAGATAGATAGATAGATAGATAGATAGATAGATAGATAGATAGATAGATAGATAGATAGATAGATAGATAGATAGATAGATAGCTAGATGGATGGATGGATGGGTGGATGGATGGATGGATGGATGGATGGATGGATGGATAGATGGATAGATAGATAGATAGATAGATAGATAGATAGATAGATAGATAGATAGATAGATAGATAGATAGATAGATAAGTCTAGATAGATAGATAGATAAGTCTAGATAGATAGATAGATAAGTCTAGATAGATAGATAGATAAGTCTAGATAGATAGATAGATAAGTCTAGATAGATAGATAGATAGATAAGTCTAGATAGATAGATAGATAGGTCTAGATAGATAGATAGATAAGTCTAGATAGATAGATAGATAGATAGATAGATAAGTCTAGATAGATAGATAGATAGATAAGTCTAGATAGATAGATAAGTCTAGATAGATAGATAGATAGATAAGTCTAGATAGATAGATAGATAGATAAGTCTAGATAGATAGATAGATAGATAAGTCTAGATAGATAGATAGATAAGTCTAGATAGACAGATAAGTCTAGATAGACAGATAGATAAGTCTAGATAGATAGATAAGTCTAGATAGATAGATAGATAAGTCTAGATAGATAGATAGATAAGTCTAGATAGATAGATAGATAGATAGATAGATAGATAGATAGATAGATAAGTCTAGATAGATAGATAGATAGATAGATAGATAGATAGATAGATAGATAGATAGATAGATAGATAGATAGATAGATAGATAGATAGATAGATAGATAGATAGATAGATAGATAGATAGATAGATAGATAGATAGATGGATGGATGGATGCATGGATGCATGGATGCATGGATGGATGGATGGATGGATGGACGGACGGTCGGACAGACAGAGACAATCAGACAGACAAATAAATACATAAATAAATAAATGGATGGATGGGTGGGTTGATGGGTGAATGGATGGATGAATAAATAAATAAATAATAGAAAACAATAAAAAATAAAGAAATGAAAGGATATAAAGATAAAAATAAAAGAATGAATAAATAAAAAAAATTAAAAAAACAAAAATAAATAAATAAACAAGTAAATAAAATTAAATAAAAGAATAAAAATAAAAACAATAAAAAATAAAAAAACCATTAAAAATAATGAAAGAATATTATAAAAATAAAAATAAATAAATAAAAATAATAAAAAATAAAAAATATAAAAGTAAATAAATAAAAAAATAAAAAATAATAAATAATAAAAACAATAAAAAATAAAAAGGTAGAAAATAAAAGAATCTAACACGTCACCATAGAATGCCGAAAATACCACACCTCAAGGAAAAAGTACAACATACCAAATGATATATCTACAGCACTCAACAATACTGTACAGATGTTCTTCTACAAGTAATTTAATTCTTTAAAGAGATTTCCTTGTATAATATGATTTAATTGTAAAATTTATACTGTTCATATACTCTGTTTATTAATTTTTTGTTTATTTATTTTTATCTCTAGATACATTGTAATATATTGTGTACTTTGTTTGTAATCATCACTGCTTGTCTTGTATTGTTCTGTATATGAATACTATGGTCGCAAAAAGACCCAGCAGTTATGCGACCTAAAATAAATCTTAAAAAAAAAACAAAGAATATAAAAAATAAAAAATAAATATAAAAATAAATAAATAAAATAAAAATTAAAAAAATAATAACAAATATAAATAAATAAATAAACAAATAAGTAAATAAAATTAAATAAAAGAATAGAAAATAAAAACAATAAAAAATAGAAAAAGAATTAAAAATAAAAAAACAATAAAAAATAAAAAATAAAAGAATATGAAATATAAAAAATAAAATAAAAATAAATAAACAAATAAAAAGAATCAAGGCCATCTTTCTTAGATCGTTACAGATCACATGGTCTAAAACAAAGAAGTTAATGATGCTGAATAAATAAATAAGTAAATAGACAACTAAATAAGTAAATAAATAAGTAAATAGGTAAATAAATAACTACAATTATATAAATTATGTCTTATTTAACGACGTTCGCAACTGCTGAGATTATATCAGCGTCGCCGGTGTGCCGGAATTTTGTACCGCAGGAGTTCTTTCACATGCCAGTAAATCTATTGACATGAGCCTGTCGTATTTATGCACACTTAAATGCCTTCGACCTGGGCCGGGATCGAACCCGCAACCTCGGGCACAGAGGGCCAGCACTATACCGACTGCGCCATCCACGCCGACTATAATAAGTAAATAAAAGTATAGGTCATTTCGTATCAGTGGCGGTTCGTCGGGGGAGGGAAGGGAGGAACGTCCTCCTCACATTTTTCTTCTTTTGAAAGTAAATACCAAATAAAATATGTGCCTTGAAATTCAAGGAAGATTCGATCATTTTTAAATTCACAGCTATAAGAAAACCTCGGTTGATCGAGTTTCAAACGATGCGTGCTCATGTGCTGCTAGAAAACTGTGAGAAAGATGCGATATTATTTGTGTGGAGGAAAGCCAATCCATTCCTCCTTTACTGCAGTTAGTACACATAGACAACAGCGCACTAGCGGCCAGAGAAAGAAGCAGAGTTTTAAAGCGAGTAAATATGAACGGCGAGGGAGGAGATTCTCCTCTGAATCAGCGCATGGGCGCGAAATAGAAACCGACTGGTCGTGCAGCAAGCTCGCTACCGCTGCCATCTAACGATCTTGCATTCAACCAGACTATAACACAACTAGGAGGAGGCACAATAAAATAGTTTTAACACAACGCTATGAAATATACCATATAAACTTTTTTTTTTAAATTATAAATAAAAAATTTTATTCATTGCACTTTATATAGGCTACTATGCATGGTTTGAAACTTTCAAGGATATTTCAAAGTTAAAGTCGTGTTTATATAAAACAAAGAGGAAGTAGTTCTACGTTAGTATCGCAGATCTTTTTGGCCCCTGAAATTCACTTCCATTCAATGTGTACTAGACAGGGCAACAGCCAAGTTTTCAGTTTTGTACAAATATATTTGAAATTGAAAGTAAGTAGGTACTCCAAACTACATTATTTTTAACATAAAAAATTGAGTACCAGCAACTTTGAACAATAATGGTAGTATGACTTTACAAGAACTGATATTCTTCAAAAGCATGTGATACTGAACTTGTACAATGTACATGTGGCAACACAGACCACGTGGGTGTGTGCAGTGCTCTCGCTTTCCTCAGATTATTTCCCATTCCCATTTCCTTGGTTCCGATTACGTGTTAGTTCCTATAATCTCTTCCAACACGTGTGATGCTGTACTGTGCTCGAAAAACGCTGCGAGGTGAATTTCCTTGTAATTGTTAATTTGTGCAATTATTAAACAATGAATGGAAGTGAAAACATATTTCATGGAAAATTTAGGAAACTCAGTTGTATACAAGGACAGATTATTGCTATACAGAAGGGAAGGCCAACCCCAACACTACCTGGTCTTACATGTGTGCATGTTGGCTAATTTGTAACATGTTTCATTCAAGAAGGTGTCATTTCGTCCTGTTACCTTCTTTCCTCCTCTTAAGAAATACGCAGGAGCCGCCACTGTTTCGTATCTCATGAAATCGGTACCTGCGCGTCAGGGGAAGAAGAAACTGAACCTGTTGTCATCTATTGCGCTAACCCTCAAGCTAGGTGCATTTCCAAACCCACAACGGCTGACTACACTAAGGTTCGTTGCTTACTCAGGTTTCGAGCAGGCAGCTCACCTCGTCTCTAGGCCAGCCTCCTCCGTGCGACGCCAGCCGGCGCGGCGATCGGGGATTGCTATGTAACTGATGACGAAATGGAGAAGTGTTGACGGAATGATGTAGATGCCTAATACGGGAAACGGGAGAACACCGAGAAAACCCCAACTGCGACTTTCTTCGTCACAAGTGCCACTATGGATTTTTCAACGAAAAATAACTAGACCTGACCGGAACTTCAACCCGAGCCGTCTGCATGACAGACTGGAGATCAGACCACTCAGCCACCGCAGGGGGTCATTTGTAGGTAAATACGTTAGTCTGTAGTGGAACATGTAGCTTGGAGATATAGCCTACATTTTCTGCTGCAGTTAGTATTTTTCTGACATTCCCATCTCACCATTACTGTTAAAATCCTTCAATTTGTGAAAGTGGATATAGAGGATTTTGAATCTATAAGATTCATATAGACTACAGTATTTCAATTGTAAATTTACAAACGAAGCGAAATATCCTGATCTTGGCTTTACTACGAATTACTTTTTTATGTAATGCGGAAAACAAAACGTATCTTCTTGTTTTGGTGAATATTAAATTCTTTAATTTAATTTAATACTGTCTTCTTAATAATCTATACTAATAATAAATCTGTAGCCAAAATTTTTCTGGTAATTTTCGATTTTCCAAAAATAATTGGTGTTAACATGTATAATTAACCATCCTGAAACCGAAAATCGCTTTTTTTTAATTTTTGTCTGTCTGTCTGGATGTTTGTTACCTTTTCACGCGATAATGGCTGAATCGATTTATATGAAAATTGGAATATAAATTAACTTCGTTGTAACTTAGATTTTACGTTATATGGCATTCAAAATACTTTATTTAAAAGGGGGGTTATAAGGGGGCCTGAATTAAATAAATCGAAATATCTCGCTTATTATTGATTTTCATGAAAAGTATTACATAGCAAAAGTTTCTTTAAGAATAATTTCCGGTAAGTTTTATTCTATAAAAAGTTTTGATAGGACTGATATTTAATGAGATAAATGAGTTTTAAAATTACAATAACAACGCCATCTAAGCGCTGTACTGAAATAAAAACAAATGACTTCATCTATAAGGGGCCTTGGACAACAACAATCGAAAGCTATTAAACATAGCCTAAGAGAATGTTTCTGTGTTTGTATGAAGTAATATCGGAAGCTAATTAATTGTTTAATTATTATTTCACCATTGGAAAGTGTAGTTTCTCTAGATGGACATAATTCTACAATGTTATTACAGTAACTTCTGAAACATATAGCAAGTAATATAATGTATACACATTAAAACTAAATGATATGTCAATCTTCATTAAACTATGGTTGCATGTAATAACAATTAAGAAACATGTTAAAGAAATTGTCATTGCACGAAATGATTGCTCTCCGGACCAAAATGACCGCATTTTAATTATTTAAATACAATTTAAATTAAGTAACATATTAAACGATTTATCCTTCTATCAAACACGAATGTTCCCTGGATAAAACGTCCTATTTTAATTATGTCATTACTTTATATTTATTTCTAACAGATGCAGCGGAGCGCACGGGTACGGCTAGTCTATCAAAATAAATTATGAACTGTAATATTGTTACGATCAAGACAAAGGAACTGAAACAATGCGACTCGAGTAAACTTATGTTCCCATGAAACAATGTAGTAAGAGTTGAAGTTTAAATATGGATTGAAGCCAATATTTTTCGAGCTCTGTAAGCGCCATGAAAAGAAAGAAGAGGTCAAAATGAGAAGAGTAATACATTTTAAATCAATGTTAATTGATCAACCAAAGCCGTCTACCGTCAATGTCATTTTAATTCAATACTTGCTTCCTTTTATCGTGTGATATATTTCAAAATACTGGCAATACTACTAAAAGCAGCTGCAATAAATTACGGCTTCACATTGTACTAGTACAGAAAGTTTGAAAGGTGAAAAAATGTCCTGACTGTCCAGGCATAAAATTAGTCGACAAAAAAAGTCAACACACCTACCTTATTGTCATCACAATTTCCAATAACCACAACATACAGCAAAAGTACAAAGAGAAGATCGATAAATATATCCTCTCGAAATTGAGATTGAAAGGATTAAAAAAAAAGCAAGGAGTAAACATTCTTCCGTTCGTCTGTCACCCACTGGTGTTACTCAAACACGGCCTTGGTCCAAAGCTGTGAATTCAAGTACGTGGAAATTTGTTAGATCATTGGTGAATGTAATATTTTTACTTTCTGTCTGAGAAATCTTCGAAAAGAATAACGGAAATTTGAAGAAGATAGCTTTTGTATCATAGTCTAAGTTTTCACATTCTATACAGAAAATTACATACTGTACTCGTACTTGCATTAACGCAGTAAACGCGTATTACATACTGATAAAATTCAATAAAACTGTATTTTGGACTGGTATATGTATGTATGTATGTATGTATGTATGTATGTATGTATGTATGTATGTATGTATGTATGTATGTATGTATGTATGTATGTATGTATGTATGTATGTATGTATGTATGTATGTATGTATGTATGTATGTATGTATTTTTGTTGGTTATTTTACGACGCTTTATCAACAACTTAGGTTATTTAGCGTCTGAATGAGATGAAGGTGAAAATGCCGGTGAAATGAGTCCGGTGTCCAACACCGAAAGTTACCCAGCATTTGTTCATATTGGGTTGAGGGAAAACCCTGTAAAAACCTCAACCAGGTAACTTACCCCGATCGGGAATCGAACCCGGGCCACCTTGTTTTCGCGGCCAGACGCGCTAACCGTTACTCCACAGGTGTTAACTGTATGTATGTATGTATGTATGTATGTATGTATGTATGTATGTATGTATGTATGTATGTATGTAAATTTTAAATTTAAATTATGTTTTATTTAACGACACTCGCAACTGCCGAAGTTATATCAGCGTCGCCGGGTGCCGGAATTTTGTCTCGCAGGTGTTCGTTTATGTGCCAATAAATATAATACATGAGCTTGTCGCATTTAAGCACATTTAAATGTCATCGAGCTGGGCCGGGATCGAACCCGCACCTCGAGCACAGAAGGCCAGCGTTATACCGACTGAGCTATCCATGCCGACTGTAATGCATGTAGTTTTTTTTAGTAGGTTATTTTACGACGCTTTATCAACAATTTGATTATATAGCGTCTGAATGAGGTGAAGGTGATAATGCCGGTGAAATGAATCCGGGGTCCAGCACCGAAAGTTACTCAGCATTTGCTCATATTGGGTTGAGGGAAAACCCCGGAAAAAACCTCAACCAGGTAACTTGCTCCGACCGGGAATCGAACCCGGGCCACCTGGTTTCATGGCCAGACGCGCTAGCCGTTACTCCACAGGTGTGAACTGTATGTATGTATGTATGTATGTATGTATGTATGTATGTATGTATGTATGTATGTATGTATGTACTGGTTAAGTGGAAGAGAAGGCCTCGTGACCTTAATATTGCAAATGAAAATGAATCAATTACATAAATTGAAATACAGCTTATTACATTCGTTCTAAAGAAATACGTTAGCTATTTCACACTTCTAACAATAAATATGCCTCTCGCCAGCTATGAGATACGCACAACTGCACACTACATGCTCAATGCTGCCCACGAGCATACGCTGAAGATTATACACACGCCGATCTCTGTCTAAAAATGATTGAATCTTCCGGCGTTGCGACTCAACGATATGCTCGAAAGTTTTAGTACGAGTCTGTGTTTTTATGTTTTGTGTATGTGTGTTTGTGTATGTTTTATATGCTGTTTATGTTTCTGTATGCTTGTTTGCGTTCCTGTATGCTGTTTGTGTTCCTGTGTGCTGTGCAGCGTATATTTGTGTGTGCTGTTAGTGTTCCTGTGTGCTGTGCAGCGTATATTTGTGTGTGCTGTTAGTGTTCCTGTGTGCTGTGCAGCGTATATTTGTGTGTGCTGTTAGTGTTCCTGTGTGCTGTTTGTGTTCCTGTGTGCTGTGCAGCGTATATTTGTGTGTGCTGTTAGTGTTCCTGTGTGCTGTTTGTGTTCCTGTGTGCTGTGCAGCGTATATTTGTGTGTGCTGTTAGTGTTCCTGTGTGCTGTTTGTGTTCCTGTGTGCTGTGCAGCGTATATTTGTGTGTGCTGTTAGTGTTCCTGTGTGCTGTTTGTGTTCCTGTGTGCTGTGCAGCGTATATTTGTGTGTGCTGTTAGTGTTCCTGTGTGCTGTTTGTGTTCCTGTGTGCTGTGCAGCGTATATTTGTGTGTATTGTTAGTGTTCCTGTGTGCTGTTTGTGTTCCTGTGTGCTGTTTGTGTTCCTGTGTGCTATGCAGCGTATATTTGTGTGTGCTGTTAGTGTTCCTGTGTGCTGTGCAGCGTATATTTGTGTGTGCTGTTAGTGTTCCTGTGTGCTGTTTGTGTTCCTGTGTGCTGTGCAGCGTATATTTGTGTGTGCTGTTAGTGTTCCTGTGTGCTGTTTGTGTTCCTGTGTGCTGTGCAGCGTATATTTGTGTGTATTGTTAGTGTTCCTGTGTGCTGTTTGTGTTCCTGTGTGCTGTTTGTGTTCCTGTGTGCTGTGCAGCGTATATTTGTGTGTGCTGTTAGTGTTCCTGTGTGCTGTGCAGCGTATATTTGTGTGTGCTGTTAGTGTTCCTGTGTGCTGTTTGTGTTCCTGTGTGCTGTGCAGCGTATATTTGTGTGTGCTGTTAGTGTTCCTGTGTGCTGTTTGTGTTCCTGTGTGCTGTGCAGCGTATATTTGTGTGTATTGTTAGTGTTCCTGTGTGCTGTTTGTGTTCCTGTGTGCTGTTTGTGTTCCTGTGTGCTGTGCAGCGTATATTTGTGTGTGCTGTTAGTGTTCCTGTGTGCTGTGCAGCGTATATTTGTGTGTGCTGTTAGTGTTCCTGTGTGCTGTTTGTGTTCCTGTGTGCTGTGCAGCGTATATTTGTGTGTGCTGTTAGTGTTCCTGTGTGCTGTTTGTGTTTTCTGTGTGCTATATGTGTTACTGTGTGCTGTGTGTTTCTATGAGCTGTTTGTGTTCCTTTGTGTTCTGTGTGCTGATTGTGTTCCTGTTTGCTGTATGTGTTATTATGCGTGTTGTATGTTTCTATATACTTGTGTGTTTCTGTGTATTTTTTTTATTTTAACTTTTTATTACAGACTACAAATAATAAAATACAAAGATAGAATAAAACTAACACAAAGTACATATAGTAATAACATAAATAACAATAATATAAATAATAATTAGACTAATACAACAAATTTAATTCAATCCTTCCGTTTGTTTTCTCTCTCTGATCTTTGTTTACATTTACAGAATTGATTTACAATCGAAGTTATATATTCATGTAATTTACATCTATATATATAATTTGAACTGGTAATGGAAATTACGGGAAAATGGCTGAACGGATTTTAATAAATGACCCCTCATTTTGAAGCTTGGAACCCAAAGTTTTTCAGAAAAATAACAGTTTTCCGTGAAATGTCAATTTTCCTACATCAGTTTCCTATTTCCCAAAATCCATCTTTCGTCAGTTTTGAGAACTAATTGCATTTCAGCAATTGGCCGTGATTTCAGAATAAAACAAAACACGCACTACAATAAACAATAGGTTATTACACGAAGGCCATGACCCGCAAGATTGCTGACATATTTAGAGTTCAAATTCAATTGGTTATTAAAAACTCAAGACTTGCTAAAATAATTTACAGGTCTGATTTTGCGGTGTGTAATTTTCTGAGTGCAGCTGTGTATTGGATATTAAACTCTACAAAACTTGAGGTGGTTTGATGACATTATTACCATTAGAAATGAAATATTATTATTGTTAATGCCATGATGTGACTATTTTTCATTAATTATAGGTACATATTAATGCTATATTTATGATATGAAAGTGAAACGTTTTTGGTTATATAACCTTAAGTAGATGTAGAGAAAATCTTAAATTAGATCTTCATTTCTATAATTTACTGAATGGCTGCTATTTTACAAATGAACTTACAAAACTTACGTAAGACAATAATATTGTTATTAAAAATAAAATATTTTCATAGTTATTAATCAAATGGGGTTGGGTCTTTTTCATAAACTTATTGGCGGTGTGGTGTAGATATTTATATGCGTCATTCTCTTCAGTATTGGCTCGAGAGAGCGCAAAAATTATAGTTCCTAAGGAAAGACCAAAAGGTATTACTTACTGATAAAATAAGAGGCCTAGAAAATTTTGTAGTCTCCCGATCATTTCAGCAAGATGTCTTAGCAGGATAAAATTATTTTACCCTCTACATTTCAAGCTCTCCATGCAGCAGTTATACCAAGATGCTATGTATATTGTTCGAAATATAGCAAACCTGACTTTTTTTAACTTTCATCTACAATCCACAATGACCTGAAATAGCTATTCTTAACTCCCACAGGAAAAACCCACTGATCGTCCTGACATTGTTACTTGCGTTTTCGCGTTGAAACTCAAAAACTGAAGCTGGATAGGTTCCAGAAAAAGTATTTGGAATAAAAAAAACATTCAGAGGGAGTATGTTTCATTATTATGGAAGCAAATAACTTTCAAAATGTCTGGTATTCTTCATTGAAAATAAACCTAAAAAATTTGTATTTGAACGTCTAATGAACTTAGTTTGCAGCATTTGCTGCACAAGCCACTAGTTTGTATTATAATGACAGAAACATTAAATTATATTAAATGACTTAGAATATTGAGTACAGTGTATTTGTATTGTGTGTGTTTGTATGTTGTTTGCGTTTCTGTGTATGTCTTTGTTTTGTCTTGTGTATTCTCACCTACATAACAACCTATCTATTTATGTGTTTGTCTATCTTTCAGTTTATCTATTCAGCTAATACCGTCGTAGCTCAGGCAGTAAATACAATATTGTTTACTGATCCGAAGCTGCGCTCGGGCCTGGGTTCAATTCCCGTTTGAACTGATTATGTGCTCGTGTTTTTTCTGATATTTTCCCAACTGTACGGCGAATCGTCGGTCTCTTATCTCCAAATACAGGGACATCATTATATTTTTATTTCAATTTTTATTGTACCTGAGTTTTTTAATGTACTTCACTCCCACTCCTTCTACAACTAGTAAACTTCCAATCGTCCTCCACACAGAACCAAAGCCGCGTATGCAGTCAAAGTGCCTTACGATGATACTAAACAGTACTGAGTTAGTGAGTATAGTACGTTCCATAAATATATTCGCGTTTTTCAGTGCCGAAAGAGTTTTCAATATTGAATCATGTTTTCGTACAGGTACTCGTCCGTTTACAATTCATTTTATATATCAATATGCTTGGTAAATTATTAAATAAGTATATAATAAATTTCAATCTTAAGACATATCAACTTGCAAATGTTTATTTGCTATTTAATAACAACATATGAACGTTTTCGCCGTTTAGGGCATCTTCAGATATAACAAAAAACATGTAATCTGGACCTATAATAGTAAATTATGCAAATGACAAGGAGTAGAGAACAATATATGTAATACATGAGATTCATGAGCTTTATGTAAAATATGACATAATACAGGATGAATATTGAGATGATCTTTGGATTTTAAAATTAAACTGGACGAACATTTTTACATATATTTAATTGTAACATGAGCTATATGTAAAAATGTTCGTCCAGTTTAATTTTAAAATCCAAAGATCATCTCAATATTCATCCTGTATTATGTCATATTTTACATAAAGCTCATGAATCTCATGTATTACATATATTGTTCTCTACTCCTTGTCATTTGCATAATTTACTATTATAGGTCCAGATTACATGTTTTTTGTTATATCTGAAGATGCCCTAAACGGCAAAAACGTTCATATGTTGTTATTAAATAGCAAATAAACATTTGCAAGTTGATATGTCTTAAGATTGAAATTTATTATATACTTATTTAATAACTCGTCCGTTTGCCTACGTCGCATTCCGATTTTCCCCATCTACTTCTGCTCGCCTTCTGTAAAGGCTAATGGCTGGGCTGTCTTAGCTCTTTTCTGAAAACATTAATTTCTGTTAGAAATTGGGCGTCTAAGTAATTTTATACAACTGTTTAAAATAACTTAAAAAAACCTTCCTTTCTACGACCCTGCGACGTAACTACTTGAATGGAAAGTAGATAGCATATCTAAGTAATTTTATCTTTTCGGATCGGACAGAAGTGAAGATTGAATTTACAGTACGTCAGGTAATCTTTTACAGATTAAGTACAGAATTATTTTAAAATTGAGTTACTAGTACGAAGGACGAAACTGATAATTGGACATAGGTACAATAGTCTATAGTACGATAATATGCACAAAAGAACTGAAGCCTGTATCTAAATGAACGGCCACCATTTGAAAAAATACGTTTAAATATCCATATTATGATTATTTTTCAATTTAACTTCATTCTCTAAATTGTACGCTAATATGCTGTAGACCGCATAATATACACTGCATAATGAATATGTCCGAATGGATAGCTCAGTTCATGAGTAAAAACAGTTATTGTTAATACAGGGTATTGTATTTTGATTAAACAAAAACCTAATGAAAATTATCAAACTCAAGATCGCGATAATTCCTAGTTTACGTAAATGGATGAACTACTTTTCTTCCCTCCTATACCTAGTAAAGTGATTTGTTTGTATTTTACTGCAGTATCATCGAACTCCAGTCGTGGAAGGGGGTAGCAAAGGTATAGCCAGGTTAATATTAGAAATGTTAGTATAGTACATTATGCAACGAGCCTATAATGATAGTAATTAAGAATCGAGTATGGATATTTATGAAACGATCGCAAGCGAGTTTCATAATTTTCATACGAGCTTCTTAATTACCATTATAGGCGAGTTTCATACGACTTTTTATGCTCGACCATATTTCTAACTTGAAATTACCGGTATTCAGATGTATACATTTTATTTGTAACTGACAAGATCGGAAGTGACCTTGTTCTAGGTCGTGAATTGTGAGATGTGCGCAGACGCGAAAGTATTGATTTTTTCCGAGGAACAATAATGTCATTGACCTTGACGTAGTCCCGTTAAACTTGGTAATATTATAATATTATAACCTTGATTATTGAATTCGACGTTGAAAAACGAGATGACAAATTGAATTTATTTGAATATTATTTACAATTAACGCTAATTATTATAGTAACAGAACATAACCTTCTGCGACAGTATTGGATTTCCAGCCTCCGTGACTTTTCGCTAATTCTCTTTCGATTGCATATCCGAGAATAATCGATACTTGCGGTTTTATAACGGTACAAAGCTGACTTGTCATTGGCTGAACACATGTAAGCTGAGTTATCATTGGCTGAAGACCTGTACTTTAATGAGTAGGTGTACTTTAATGACATGCATTAAAGGACTGCTACCAGGTGTATAATTAGTACATTTCGGCATGGTCGAGCATAAAAAATAAAATGATGTCTGTATAATTTCACTATCACGAATTTCATCGACGCTAAATAACCTAGTAGTTGGCACAGCGCCGTTAAATAATCCACTAAAAATCATTCAGTCTAATTCGTCAGTTTATGATTACTTATCCCCGTATTAGGAAGATAGTGTAATAAACTTCATTTCCGTTATCTGCTTGGCTCTGATAAGTTGTTAATTTGGCCTGGATTTGGTCTGAAGTAAACAGTATCCGACATGAGAATTGCATGAGGTAAGCGACAGGAAGCCGGAGGGCGGGCAGTCACGGTAGCGGCTTGCATGCGTACTTCATAGTCGAGTTAGTCGTGCGCGGGGACGTGCGAGTATCATGCCTTCTCGCGCTGCTCCCGGTTGCTACAGTCGCGAATCATTCAGGTGAGCTTACTGACTGCATATTTCATCAATCACGTGCGTTTTCTCTCAAGCTATCTTTATTCAGAATTAGTTTATCTTATTCTTAAAATTACACTCGATTTTTATCGTCTATCTGAGAACTACAGTGAATAATTTTGTGACGAACTGTGAATTGATTTTGTGCAAAACTATCGAATTATATAGACTAGATATCCGCTGCCAGTGATGAACTGTGAATTTTTTTATAGTGACAAGTTATTAAAACATCAATGTGATTCCTGTCTCAATTTTTGTTCAGTTATTTTGAACAATATTTGCAAAGATAATTTAATTATTGTTAATATTATTGAAGTGCCTTTAAAATCACAAATAATTTTAATTACTGTATCTTAAACGTGTAAGTATATCTGAAGACGAACTGTGAATTCGTTATTAATTAATCATCGTTAAAATGTCGAAAATTATGAATTTATTTAATAACTTGCTGTCGTTGAAGTATGACGTAATTTGTATCGTAGTTTGAACAGATGTTGTGAGTGTCATTAGTGGTGAATTGTGGATTTATTTCGTGACATAATACGTCTCTATATTAATTTTCGACATTGATTCATCAGTTACAGTAAGTATTATTGAGGACGAATTATGAATTTATTTCTAAATGGACTCTCATTAAAACAACATAACTATTTTCTATATACATATTGATTACACAACTTTTAACACTATATCACTTCGGAAAACGCATTATTTGTCTTTCTTGTGTTAAATTTTATATTACCTCGTTAACATGTTTCAGCCTGCTATCGGCCATCTTCAGAACTGGTTATTGCTAGTCTTGGCTCCTTTTGTTTGTGCCATAACAAGACAAAACATAATCACTAAAAACATAAGAGTAAAACACAAACACGAACACAAAAAATACATCACACTAACATACGAAAACAAAAACACACACAAGATAGCAACCTCATTCAAGAAATTAAATTACAATATCGCATACAAAACAAATAATACTCTACAAAAATATCTCAACACACAAACAATACAAATACACAAATACAACCACACGGACGTATACAAACTCAAATGCAACACCTGCAACAACTTCTACATAGGACAGATCATTTCAAACACATTACAAAGAACACATCACAGCCATAACAAAATTACAAAACACTTACACATATGTAGAACACATCACAAATGCTAATCATATCTACAGAGACATCAACACAGACATGGAAATTCTACATATCCAACCAAGAAGCCAGAAACTAAACACACTAGAACAGTACGAAATATACAGACACACAAAAACACATAGAAATAAAATTCTCAACAACTCAATTTCAGAACACACACACACACTTTGACTCCACATTACACTACATAAACACACCCCCACAGGAAAAACACACAAAAGGCGTCAAGTCCAGCAACAACCAGTTCTGAAGATGGCCGATAGCAGGCTGAAACATGTTGACGAGGTAATATAAATTTTAACACACGAAAGACAAATAATACGTTTTCCGAAGTAACTATTTTCATCATTTTACTTGTTATTATTGTACATACATTGCTATTTTCACTAAAGTATGACGCTGCGTTTGTATCCACATTACTTTCAACTTTGTAAGCTGTGGGGACGAATTACTGTTTGTTCTTTCATTCATCTATCTCTGGAGATAAATTCTGAATTTATTTAATATATTTATAGTATGAAAATAGGCCTACTCATAATCGTTTGACCAATTTTTGTCATTTATAAAATTACTCAGCATCGATGCGCTCAAAATACCAATTTCGCATTCGTAAGTTCCCGGGTTCATATCTCATGGCCGGCTAGTCTGACTGGGGTTTTTCATGATTTCCTTCAGTCACAAAGGCAAATGCCGGATTGGAAATTTACATACACCTACCATAATTCATCACCGCCTCAATCACCAATATCATAAAAATTAATCAAAATATAAAATCAGTTACATGAACACAAGCCGTCTACAACACACAATATAAACAGGAACTCAACAATAGTAAAAAAAAAGGCCTACTGGTATACCCACAGATTCTAAACACGCAGAATGACCAGAGGTGTTAAAGCGTGTATAAATAAAACAATAAAAAGAGGCAATTACTTTCGATTCACAAACTATTTCAAGTACATGGGAACAAATTTTGAATCCGTTTGGAAGTGAATTGTGTTTTAAATTACAACGTGATTTTCATCGTCGTTTCATTAATAATTTCCGTATAATTGGAGACGAGTTGTGACTTCTAAAAACTAAACATCCATTCGATTTAATTTCCATATTCGTTTCTTCAATTATTATTGTAAGTAAACTACTGTCCGTTCGAGTGGTTATGTCGCATGATCATCGAAACGGAAAAAAATCATGTGACTCACTTAAGGGGTTAGATACAGCTTCAAGGAGTAAAATTTTGGAAATATTCAACATTTTTTTCTCCATTACTACAATAATGAAGATTAGTATGTGTAAAACACTGTCCTTCTGGTATACAATAAAATATTTTTACGATTTAAAAAAAATTATATATATATATATTTTTTTCAAAATTCAAAATTCACTATGCAGTAATGAAGCATTTCCCTCATAACTCAAAAAAAATATCCAACATTCTGTGATGAAAATTTTTGTGTGTATTTATGCATGTGATATCTACAATATGATGCAAAATCACTTCTCTACCTTTGATAAATTGTCTGATAAAAATAAATTCATTTAAAAAAATGATCAAATATAAGTATTTTCTTCTAACACAAAATAAAAAAAAATATTTATTAAGGAATGTAGTTGAAAGAGCATGATATTGTAAACATGAGTTTCAGCAATAAAATAATAGAGAGAGAACATGAAAAAGTTATCAAGGTTATGAATTATAAGGGAAAGGTTCATCACTGCATAGTGAACTGCCACCGTTTTGAATTTTGAAAAAAAAAAAAAAAATATATATATATATATATATATATATATATAAATAATTTTTTTAAATCGTAAAAAATTATATATTTTTTTGAAATAACAGAACAGTGTTTTATACACATACAAATTTTCATTATTGTACAAGATGCAGTAATGGAGGAAAAAAAATTTTAATATTTCCAAAAATGTTACTGCTGTAAGCTGTACCTAACCCCTTAAAGGTGCCCTTTTCTTTACATTATCTATAATAATAATAATAAATCTGTAGCCGAAATTTTTCTGGTAATTTTAGATTTTCCAAAAATAATTGGTCCTAACATATATAATTAACCACCCTGAAACCAAAAATCGCTTTTTTGAAATTTTTGTTTGTATGTCTGTCTGTCTGTCTGGATATTTGTTACCTTTTCACGCGATAATGGCTGAACCGATTTATATGAAAATTGGAATATAAATTAAGTTCGTTTTAACTTAGATTTTAGGCTATATGGCATTCAAAATACTTTATTTGAAAGGGGAGTTATAAGGGGGCCTGAATTAAATAAATCGAAATATCTCGCTTATTATTGATTTTTGTAAAAAAAAATGTTACATAACAAAAGTTTCTTTAAAATGATTTCCGATAAGTTTTATTCTCTACAAAATTGTGATAGGACTGATATATTTAATGAGATAAATGAGTTTCAAAATTAAAATAACGCCATCTAAGGCGGTGCAATGAAATAAGAACAAATGACTTCGTCTATAAGGGGCCTTGGACAACAACAGTCGAAAGCTATTAAACATAGCCTACAGAGAATGTTTCTGTGTTTGTATGAAGTAATATCGGAAGCTAAATTAACCGAGTTTTATAATTAATTATTATTTCACCATTGGAAAGTGTAGTTTCTCTAGATGGACATAATGCTTTAATGTTATTACAGTAACTTCTGAGTGAATCGAGGACAGGTAAGATTAAAATAGGTTCTTATGCACAGAAAACTTAATAGGCTATTTTGTACATTCATTAAACTATGGTTGCATGTAATAACAAATAAGAAACATGATAAAGGAATTGTCATTGCACCAAATGAGTGCTCTCTGGACCAAAATTATCGCATTTTAATTATTTAAATATAATTTAAATTAAGTAACATATTAAACGATTTATCCTTCTATCAAACACGAATGTTCCCTGGATCAAATGTCTTATTTTAATTATATAATTACTTTATATTTATTTCTAACAGGTGCAGCGGAGCGCACGGGTACGGCTAGTTTTAAATAATTGTACAGGCCTAATATTACGTATAATTCCAATTCCAAACAGCAAATGTTTTCAAGGAATAACTAAGACAGCTCAGCCACAAGCCTTTACAGAAGGGCCAGCAAAACTGGTGGGGGAAATCGAGATGCGACATAATCACTCGGACGGATAGTAGAGCCCGATCGTAAACTCGTGGTACCTGCGCGAAAGACGAATTGGCATCCACTTACATGGACTCGCCCAAGAATCTTGCTGAAGGTGTGTTTGAACAGTACGCTCTATGAATAAAGCAGTCGCCCGCAAACACAGAACTCCCCCCCCCCCACTCCGAAGCCTCAGAAAGAAGCTCGCGCATGTTGGTGCCACGAGTTTGCGAATGGGCTCTATCAAGAAACGCCTTGTGAATATAATACTGAATGGATGCTTAAATAACAAAATAGGCCTAATATCCATATTGGTTTTATCACAAGCTGTAAGTCTCGTTCCAAACTAATTATGAATTTAATCATTAGTGAACTGTCATTAGGATATCACTGTGAACGACTGATGAGGAGATGAATAACATCTAGTAAAGGGACCGAAACGAGTATTATAGCTAAAATATTGTTTGTAGATGATGATAATGATGACGTTGATGTCTTTTATTTCAAGTTCAATTAATTATGAGTACATGGGGTCTAATGTAAATTTATTGACTATTTTCATTAATTGAAGATCTCTTCGGAATAAGAGTGTAACCAAGAAAACTGTAACTCATGTTTCAGGAGAAAGGAAAATAATTTATTGGTATATTTCATTAGGCCTAAGCCTGTATTTACTATCACAACTATTTGACTAAACAAGGATACAAGTTTATTCAGCTATTAAGAGCAATAATTTTTGTTATAAATAAGTCCTTTAAAATTACTTTTTCCACCTACATTACATATTTCAAGAATCTGATGTTGCATCCTTTTTCCGGGGGAGGTCTTCACTTGTTGCAAAATTCGGCAGAAATACATTTTAAATGTAGGCCTATGCGGTAACGTGCTGTTATTAGAATAACGTCGTCATCATCATAATCATCATCATTCAGATAAAGAATTGAATCTTAGTGAATCGTTGCCTTGCCAATAGTTTCATACCTTCTTCTCAAAGATCGTCCCATAACGTCTTTTCTCTAATGTCTATAATTCGAAATTCGTTTCGGTCAGCTGAACTGCGAATTTTCTTCGACGTTGTTTTTGTATAATTATCTGAATTTTCTTAAGGAAGTGTTAATTGTTATCAGTTGAAGTTTCTTTCGTTTAACTTATTGATCTCTTTTTGCCAGGTGTTGACCTGTTTTTATCTTTGCTTTCTAATTATCCAGATATCCTTCTCATAATTATATCAATGTTGGTTTTGTCAAAATGCTTCTACGGGAATGAAGATTTGATAATGAAATTAACACATTGACAAAATTTGTAACTGTACTGGTTATATAGTTTTAATTGCCTTAAGATATTATATTATCCTAAATATTTTAATGTGTGATTCAGTCGAAAATAAAGTTTTCATTATATATTTTATTTTTAATTGGTTCCTTGCCTGTAAAGGCTATGATTTTAGAATTTTTGGTAGATACTTTTTTATATTATAACGGTTTGCATTTGAAGTCAGTCTTCAAACTTACCCAGTAACACTTGATTAGCAACAAAAATAATTATGCCTATTTCAATTTTATTTATACCAATATTCTACAGTAGTTGTTCGAATGTTCTTTCCAATGAGTACCTTAGAACTGTTGTAAGTGTACGTAATTATGGGCAAAGCAGGTAAAAGAGGGTTGTCCAGTAGAAAGAAATTCAGTATTAGGCCTAAATTCTTTATTTCTGAAGTTAATCTTTCGTAGTCACTACAATTATTATGGTTATACATCATAAATTCTTTTCATAATTAAAGTTGTAGGCTGAAAATTTACTCGTTATTGTTTTGAGAATAGTTAGAAGTAAATTTTAGATGCATATAGGCCTGAGAAAGCAATTTTGATTTACTTTTCATACTTGTTACCCTCTGATTGAGGTTCTGGCTGATATGTATACCTATATCAGACAGTACATCTCACTTGACGATATGTGCCAGAGAAAGAACAATTGTTTGTATGCGTCTTAAGTCTGATTCGTGTAATATGTAGCTAGTCAGCGATGTATGCAATAGAGCGAGAAAGGAACTGGCCACCTTACCCCATTATCTCCTGGCCTAGTTGTCTCATGAGTGATGTCTTGGTAGTATCACTTGTGAGATCCAGACCTGTCTTCGGACAGCTGACTAAACAACAAGCAACGGTAACTTAACCGTTTTATAAAATGTAACATTAAAAACGAGTTGTTAATTAATTTAGAAACTAAGGGTGCTATTCATAGACATTTCGCAGCACGCGCTAAGAGCGTACTAAGCTAGTCCCGGCTATGGTTACTTGTACAGAATTCAAATCATATCCTATCGCTAACACTGGTTTATGAATACGAAAAACGCTGATCACCCACCGGAAACCCGCGCTAAAAATGTCTATGAATACGGCCCTAACTTTCGTCAGAACACCTATATAGTATTTATATAGGTTTTATCAGCTGTTACAAGTAAACTTGTTATATTGTACGAATTGTAAATTTAGTTTGTGAAATGTAGTTATTAAATTTTCTACGCAACTTTCACTGGCGTTAAATTAATTTCTAGTATTACTGGGAGAAAATGTTGAAGTCTTCGACACCGATACGTTCTCACGATCATTCTGGCAAGTTTTGGTCGTTGACAATATCTAACGTACACTGTGCATGTAATAAAGATAGGCTATGTTTTACTTTATTCATGTTACATTTTCAAAGCAGTCAAGCTTCTGAAATTATAAAATATTACTTGTATTCTTGCATCTAAGTTTAAATTTTTAAAATCCCTTTCTATATTTTACAATTTTAGGTCTACGGCTGTTAATGGCTTACTTTCATTTAACACTCGTGTAGGCCTAAATTGCATTCTTACGTAGAACATGGCGTTAATTTTACGTGTTAACGAACAATGTTGACCCCTTTCTTTGAACTAGACTATTGGATTCTTCCTTCATCAGAAATTTCGAAATATTATAACATACATTCCCAGTGAAATTTTTTATGATATCTGTTCATGTGTCCTCATTATATTTGTAATTTAAGATCTTCTATGCGGGACATTATAAGTGATTCAGGAAATTATTTCTGTTACTGACACATTTTAATATTTTTGTCTTTTTCATAATCACGAATTTGGCATAAACACGCCTGTTTCAATATAATCTAAATTGTATTTTAGCCCTATTTCAAGTCCTTTTGGCTTGTATGAACATTTTTAGGAGGAGATGTAATGAAACCCGTTGCAGCTAGCTGTTTTTGTATTTTTGAATTTCATGTTATGCAGATTACATCTTTAATTCCTCTAAAATTTCGTAGTTTCGTTTATGACCTAATAATACATATCGTGCAGTTCTTCACAAAAATGTCATTTCAGTTAAACGTATATTTTTCTTGTCCTGCTGTCGAAGTGTACAAATTAAATTTTATATAAAATTGTGGGAAGAGCCAGTGCAATATATATCGTCGTTGATTTCATGAAACTTCCTATGTGACAGTACAAAACATAAGTTTTCAGGAGGAAAAACAAATAATTAAAAATCAATAGGTCTACATAAGAATATGAATTAATTCGGTAGAAAACGTTGGTGAATATGATGAACATAAATTACATCATCGAGGATCAATGTAGGCCTATTGATAATTCTTCCATTTGAAAAATTATTTTCTGTATTGTCACATTGGAGGTTTCATAAAAACAACGACGATATCCATAATCTAGGAGAATTTTGTACCTTATTTGGTTTTAGTGCTTTCTTTCACATTCCCAATGCCTGCATAAAATTTTAAATTTATTTAATGTAGGCCTACATTTCCCCCCAAAAAGGAATGAGACCATAGAATATTCTTAAGTCTCAGATAATATGTAAGACATTGCACATGATCGGAGACCAGAGCGCTGATACACAAATTAAAGAATATTTACTTAAATTCAGGCTATTTGGTTTTTTGCTAGCATGGTTCCGAAATTCACTTCAAAAAGTACTAAAAATATGGTAATATGACGTAAATAATAAACATATACAAAAAATTGTGTATTAAATCCACATTTGAACCTTCATGACTAGATCGACACTTCGCGCAGAAAGGAAAACTTTCGTGTCGTCTCAATAGCTCAGATGCTAAGACTTCTGCGTATTGTGCAGGAAAGAGCGGGTTCGATTTTTAGTCTATACCAACGGTTTTTTGTGTGAATAACGTTGAAATAGACTTTTCCGGAGTCCTGATATTAAGTGTTAATGATCACAGACAACACAAAATTATAAATTATCTATATCTATATATAATTTTAACTGGTAATGGAAATTACGGGAAAATGGCTGAACGGATTTTAATAAATGACCCCTCATTTTGAAGCTTGGAACCCAAAGTTTTTCAGAAAAATAGTAGTTTTCAGTGAAATGTCAATTTTCCTACATCATTTTCCTATTTTCCAAAATCCATCTTCCGTCAGTTTTGAGAACTAATTAATTGCATTTCAGAATAAAACAAAACACACACTACAATAAACAATATACTATTACATGAAGGCCATGCCCTACAGGATTTCTGACATAGAGTTCAGATGGCTCAGATTCTTTCACATCATAATGCCAATATGTTCGATCTTGATTTGTGTAATTTTTCTATAACGTATAAAAAATAATTTACAGGTCTGATTCTCTGGTCTGTAGTTTTCCGAGTACAGCTGTGTATTGGATATTAAGAACTATAAAACTTAAGAATGTTTGATGACATTATTACCATTAAAAATGAAATATTATTATAGTTAATGCAACACATAATGTATACTGTTGATATGAAAGTGAAACCTTTTGGGGCTTTAAGTAAGTAGACGCGGAGAAAGAATATTTTATATTAGATCTTCATTTCTATAATTTACTGAGTAAAGGCTATATATATATATATATGTTACTGAAAACTATAAAAATTACGTAAGGTAACAATATTGTTATTAAAAATGAAATACTTTTATAGTTATTAATCAAGTGGTGTGGATCTTTTTCATATATGTAATGGCAGTGTGATATAGATATTTTTATGTCTGATTCTCTAATTTTCCTTGGTAGTAATTGAGTCATGCTTTCTATTTTAGCTTTGTCTTTAAACTACATCAAAATTAATTTCATATTTCTTTTTGTTTAATCGATTAGATTTGTGATCGCTGCCACGCATATTTTGTTGCAGGGAAAATAGCATGCCATTTCACTTCTTGCTACCGTGATGAGTAAGTTTATTTCCCGCAACCAGCAACGAATGAAACACTGAAACTGCTAACGATTTACGATGGACAATTTTATTTAGGGCGCATATAAGATTCTACAACTCTGACATATCATTCGCCTCATTTTCCACATCTCAGCAATAAATTCCTCACAACAGCCTATATTACAGAAAATATACGGAATAACATTCATTTTTACACAAATTAATCCAGCAGTATTTGGTAGATCAGTATTGTCTGGAGGAAGCGCAAAAATTACAATTCCTGAGAAAAGACCAAAAGGTATTACTTACTGATGAAATAACAGGCCTACAAGATTTTGTAGTCTCTTGATCACCTCAACAAGATCTCTTAGTGGGAAAAAGTGATTCTGCCTTCTAAAGTTCAGGGTAGTTCACGAAACATGCAGCGGCTATACCAAGATGCTAAGTCTTTTGTTCCAAGCATGACAAACCTTACATTTTCTTAACTTTCACCTACAATCCGCAATGACCTGAAATAGCTACTACGTTACTCCCACATGAAAAACCCACTGATAGTCCTGACATTGTTACTTGCGATTTCGCATTGAAACTCAAGAAGTGAAGACGGATAGGTTCAAGGAAAAGTATTTGGCAAAAAAGAAACATTCAGAGTTTTATTATTAATATTTCTGACTACATGAGGTTATATTTTTAGTTTTGTGCTAAATTAAACAGCCAGGATAACTATCAAAATACGTAATAACAAACGAATTATTAATTTCCCTTTTTTGTTCGCTTCCTACGTTTCTCTTTTCCTATCTAATTTCAATTTTATTTTCACTCTGTGCGTTTGTTATGCTTTGTCCAAAGAGGCGGTACCGTTATTGGAAAAACTGAAAAATATCTTTGGATTTTTTTGTTTTATTTTTCTACGGATTTAACTGTTTGTTATTCTTTTCGTTTATTAATTATTTTTTTTGTTTTATTTTACTTTTGTATTAAAATTAATTGAGTGTCTTTTTAAATAAATAAATACTAGATTTTTCATCTGCCATACATTCTCTTTCACTGTAATGTTTTTATAATTTTATTATTATTCAATAAATTGTATAATATGGGATGATTCCGTACTAAATCGGTCAATTTTTACCCATGTCATTGCTGAACTCAGAAGCCATTTTTGTAACATTCCCGCTGTCAGATGCCTCCCATGCCGGAACAGTTGCCGGCTAGTCAGACGGATCGTGACTCAGTCTTGTGCAAACCGAGTGCGCAGCTGCTTGGCGCATTGTCCATTAGAAATATCTTTGCGATGAAATGAAATTTCGAAGTTACATTAACTGGTTGAACATGCGCATGCGTGTTTATTGGAAATCACCGCTTAAGGTTCATTCATTTTCTTGTGTCCAAACCGAGTCTAGTCTAGTCTCCAAGAATGAGGGTGGAAGAAAGAGGAATATGTATCGTCCTTTATAAGCAGGCAGTTCATTGCGGAGGGAATAGTTGAACGTATTGAAATCTATCGAGCGTGATCAGAGACAGAGTGCCTTGAAATCATAATGTTCGGGATTCGTTTCCTTGAGATTTGAACTACTGCGACAGTAAAGTGTGCCGTGGCGGTGATATAATATTATAGCGGTAATGAAAAGCTTTTGAAGTGAAAGTGAAAAGTGTTCTATTGATAGTGAAAGCTGTCACAGTATCAGTGCAGTGATTTAGGTAAGAATAAAATTAATGTGACGAATAAATTATACATTGTAAATCTGATTTATGTAAGTATAGGTCTATATGTATTAAGATCGGTGAAACTAGCGCTGAGGTAGTTCCAGGGTTTTCAGAAGTAAAAATCGTTGAACTTATAAGGGATTTTTGGTTAAACGAGCGTTGAGTGACTTCTTTTCCTATTGCGGATATAATATGCATCTTCAGCAGTATTACATGTCGTACCAACATAACTTACGAGACATTATGAACGTTTCACGCTAGTTTGCAATGTTCCAGCGAGGTAGAAATTCGGCCATTTTCATACCTCATGGAAGTGTGTAGGGGTAAGAAAATGGAGTGTTATAACAGGTTAAGTTAGTTTAGACTTTTATTATGTCTTACGTTCTTATCTGAGACAGGTTAGGTTACGGTAGTTTAGGGTTTTGTTATGCCTTGTATAGGCAAATCTGTGATAGGTTAGGTTAGGATTTTAGTGATAGGTTAGGTTAGGTTAGTTTAGGCTTTTATTATGCTTTGCATATTGGAAACTGTGATAGGTTAGGTTAGGATAGTTTAGGCTTTTGATATGTCTTGTATAGGCGAATCTGTGACAAGTTAGGTCAGTTTAGGATTTTAGTGACAGGTTAGGTTAGACTTTTATTATCGTCAAGATGAAGGTGAAAGCGATTGAGTGTGGCGCACTTGAACAGGTAGTGATTTTTTTTTTTTGTTTTCTATGTTGGCAGTTCAAGTCAGTCGGTGTCTATTCCAAATTCCGCGGAAGTCACTCAACGCTCGTTTCACCCTACCGAGGGTGATAGTTCTGGACATAGAGAAGTCAGGAGGTCTGGGGTTCGATCTCCCGAGACTGGCAATCCTGGCTGAAGTTTTTCGTAGTCTTCCTCAGTCCCATCAGACAAACGCCGGGACTGTTGTTTAAAATATGGACCAAGACAGCAAAACTTTCTGTTTAGACTTGCCAAACATTTAGATTTATACACATAAGTAGGCCTATTTGGATATGTGTTGAAAGGTGTTTCGATTTGTCCAAAGAAGTATTTAGATTCATATACATATTTAGGTATGCACTGATAAGTGTTTAGATTTTTAGCGTATTTTTGACATGAACAAGTCTTTAAAACCAGATCGATATAATATGAAGGTAGGCCTACCTGGTCGGAAACTTCGATATAATGATATAACGTTTGCAAGGTGATGCATTCTGATATCATAACATAACTTCGTGACCAATTACACGATGCGAGCATGAATTTGGTGTGACGACTGGCGGCCATTTTGCGGGTGCGCGAAAATTTACAGGCAGTAGGCCTATATCTTGCAACTCCGATGTGTTAGCGCTCTGACTTTTATGTCCAACGAAAGATCTCGTCTAGATCTGTTGGTACATATTCACGTAAAACCCACGGCTGTGTCCTCAACACATTTATTTAGCTTTGTTGTTTTATTTATATTTGTTGTTTTTTATCTTTTTTTATTTGTAACTGCTACCCAGGTGAAAACCCATTCGTAGTTAATAAAATATTCATCCGTTTAGTTTTAATTTCTATGTATGAAATTCATCGTCAGTCAAATTCTAGTTATGAATCTTCCGAAATGAATTTGTCATCACTAAAGCCTCGTTCACACTTTTCAAGTCACGTAATTTCAAGTAACCTGAATTCAAGTCGTAGTTCAGACATATTCTAGTTATTTTGTTTTCAAGTAGGATAAAATGGCGTCGATGAAACTTGTGCAATTAGGAATTTCTGTAGTAGCAAGCCTCCGTGCCAGGGAAATGATAAATATATTGAAGAAATGGAAGACGCGTTGTTCAGTATGGGTTAGGAATTGGATTAATAAGAGAAATACACGACCATTGACCATTACAAATAGAATAAGTGAAATCTTCAAGCAGATTTAATAATTCTTAATGCAAATGTAATCAAATATAAGCAGATCTGATTTACCAAAATTGAAAATGATTATCTTGAAGCTGTTACAGTTCCCAAAAAAAAATATCAGCCACATTGAACTATGCCAATTTCGACCGATGAATGTCATCCATTCAAGCAACACTCTTCTTAATCTCTCCTTTCTTCCTCAACTTCTCTGTCTACAGTTTAATGGTTTTTGTCTTTCATATCTCATCTGTGTACACGTTAAAATCTCTGCTGTTCAATTCTTCAATGGACTCTTCCTTCCTTGGCAGCTTCGTTTGCATTTCTGTCACGATACTTTGCAGTTTCTATAATTCACAGACCTTCGTGGGTTTTATACAACTTCAGAAACTCAAATATTTGGTAATTATATAACTTACTGTTTCCTATTATTTTTACGTTCCCAGTAGAACAAGAAAACTATCAGCTGTTAATTTAACACTCTTAAAACAGCTGTTAATTCAAATTCCCGCGCTTTTCTCTTTGAATTCAAGTTATCAAGTGACGTTCACACTTTTCATGTTGTTTCAAGTGTCCTTTCAAGTCAAGTAAAAAGTAGAAAGGGATTCAACTTCACTTGAAGCTTGAATTCAAGCCATTACTCGACTTCAAGTCAACTTGAAACATAGTTCACACTTTTCAAGTTCGTCGAATCAAGTGACTTGAATTCAAGTTACTTGAAAAGTGTGAACGAGGCTTAAATGTAGGACTTTATACCACAACATGAGGAAATTAGTTTAATTGTGCTTAGACTGTCGTTACGTCATGAATGACGTGAAGCCTGAGGTATGGCCAGATTACAACTGAAATGTGTTTTGTATCGCAGCAATTGATGGGGGGTATGTTTCTCGTGCGTAGGGTTCAGTGTTTTCACATTACATCGCGATTCGTTGATTGGTTAACCACATAAAGCTACAATCTCACCCTGCTTATACTACAGCTTAGTTCCCTAACATGCACCTCCATTGCTAGCTACACTCGCTCTCTCTTTCAACAACGACCACTCTATGGATAGGCCTACCTAACCTTGTAGTCTGTGTGGGTAAATTCCTATCTTTAGTCATCACTAGACAGTGGATGCGGGATGATTTATCGTTGAATGTAGGTGCACCTTTACTATATGTTACATTTTTTCATTCAGACCATTGGCTCAACAGGTTTTAAACGTAAACAGACGACGTCAACATGCTACTGTATCTCCGTACTGTTAGAAGGAAAAGAAAAATGCCGTACTGTAGCACATACCTAGGCATCATTGATGGAATTACTAGCGTTGCAGTAAACGACTATTCGTAAGTTGTCGAAGCTGAATCCTCTTCGCCTATCGCTTAAACAGTTTTTGTATCGAGAGAATTTCTGAAGAAAAACTCTAATTAATTTCTTTAGAGAAATATTTGTACTGTGCATCATGTTGCATATGTATTTGCAAAACTTTTCCCGCACAACTAAATGATGATGATGATGATGATGATGATGATGATGATGTAGATGGTTCCTCAGATTTCATTTCAACGCATTTCCTGTGTGATGTACTGTTGCAATGTTTCTCTATAGCCTGAGTTGTTCTGGTTTTTATTTCAATTTTACATACATTACACACGATATTGTCTTCGTTAATACATAAAATGTCACTCTCACACTTCTTAATTGCATTTCATATCTCTGAGCGAATTGAACGTTTTTCCTTCGACATTATGAATGAATCAACACAACACTATTCAACGCATACTAAATACTTGAGCAGGATAACACAACTGCACGCATTGCGTTGCAATATTACTATGAACGCTGTTGTACTCGCCAGGTACACAAAAGGATGACGCGGCACGTGCCATATACTCCGATACGAAACAACTTAACTTTTCCTCAAGTCATCCCGCATACACTGTCTAGTCATCACACATACAATCCTATATATCCTACCATATCACATATCATGATAAATTGAATTGAATTGAATTGAATTTACGGGAGGGGAACACTATGACCCAGCATTGCGATCTGTTACGATCTATTGCGCTAACCCTCAATTTAGGCGAATTCCCAAACCTACACCGGCTGACTACACTAAGGTTCGCTGCGTACCCAGGTATCGAGCAGGCAACCCCCCTCATTCCTAGGCCAGCCCCCTCCGTGCGTCGTCAGCCGGCGATCGGGGAATGCTATGGAATGATGACGAAATGGAGAAATGGTGACGAAATGATGTAAATGCCTAATTTGAGGAAAAACGGGAGAGCCCGAGAAAACCCCAACTGCGACCTTGTCCGCCACAAGTGTCACTATGGATTTTTTAATGAAAAATCCCAGACCTGACCGGGACTCGAACCCAGGCCGCTTGCGTGACAGTTCAGAGGTCTGACCACTCAACCACCGCAGGGGTTATCATGATATATTAAATTACATCACATAATATACCGTAAGTTTACAGATAGGTCTACCACAACCATAAAACACGTCACACATCACACGTCACACGTCATATGTCATATCACATATCACTCACATCACATCATAAAGTATCGTATCGCATCACATTACATTACATTACATTGCGTCATATCAAAGTCTTGGTTCCAAAATATCTGTTCAGAAGAGTGTTGTTGATATTTATTATAGCCTATAAATCAGGTCTGGACGCTATTAATTAAGTTGAGTCACTGCGGATTTCCCGTTAAATTCATTACACTTTCCCTAGCTGAGAAGAGTAGACTGGCAGTGACGGATTGAGTCTTAATTTTTACGAACTTTCGGCTCTCGCTGGTCGCCTGAAAACTATTACCAATTCACAGTGCCCATTGTGCGCTTGTTTATAAAGCAATGTAAGCGGAAAGGACATGGGAGGGGTTTCAGAGTTCCGTTCCACTTCGCCGTTGTGCCCAGCGCTGAGTATAAATCATTGTAATATTTTTTTCTCTCTCTCATAATCACCATCATCTTAAAGTATCGGACTTTTTCAAGTCTGTTGTGGCGCTTATTCAAGTAAGTTTAATTTCTTTTTTGGTCCTCCTATTTTTTTTCTACGTGGCGCCCCTCAACCGGAGTGTGAGATATGCCATGTAGACCTACCAATTACAGTCGAACACATTTTATTGCATTCCAGAAAATATGACCATGACCGTCGACAATATGCAATTCGGCCGACTCTGCGTGACGTTCTTGGAAATGATTTTAATTGTGCAAATACAGTTCTGAGATTTTTATCGAATACAGGACTTGACATGATGATTTAGTTTTTATTGACCCTTTTTCATTAAGCTCCGGACCCTTTACATCTGGAGGTTACATTTGTTTTACATTTGTTTTTTACATACTTGACATTTCGGATCTTTTACATCCAAATATTTTATAAAATTTTATTGTTTTAAAATGTGGTATAAAATTTATCTGTTTTGGCCTTTGTTTTTGTATTTATTGGTTCGTTTTGATTACTACCTAGGGTCTGAGAACTGCTCACTTTTATGAATTTTATGAATCACCTTGTTGACACTGCATTTGTGTCCTCTTTTTTTACTGTGACAATGTTCCAAATGTTTTTTTTTTCATTTATTAATAGGCAGTTCTCAATCGATTACGAACATAGGAATAAAACAGGATCCATAACGCCACGCACAGTGCACACGTCCTAATTTATATAAAACACACAAATAGGCAGTTCTCATATCGATTACGAACATAGGAATAAAAACAGGATGCAGAAAGCCACGCACAGTGCACACTTCCTAATTTATATGAAACACACAAATAAGCAGTTCTCATATCGATTACGAACATATTATAAAAACAGGATGCAGAAAGCCACGCACAGTGCACTCTTCCTAATTTATATAAAACACACAAATAGGCAGTTCTCATATCGATTACGAACATATTATAAAAACAGGATCCAGAAAGCCACGCACAGTGCACACTTCCTAATTTATATAAAACACACAAATAAGCAGTTCTCATATCGATTACGAACATATTATAAAAACAGGATCCAGAAAGCCACGCACAGTGCACACGTCCTAATTTATATAAAACAAATAGGCAGTTCTCATATCGATTACGAACATAGGAATAAAAACAGGATGCAGAAAGCCACGCACAGTGCACACTTCCTAATTTATATGAAACACACAAATAAGCAGTTCTCATATCGATTACGAACATATTATAAAAACAGGATGCAGAAAGCCACGCACAGTGCACACTTCCTAATTTATATAAAACACACAAATAGGCAGTTCTCATATCGATTACGAACATATTATAAAAACAGGATCCAGAAAGCCACGCACAGTGCACACTTCCTAATTTATATAAAACACACAAATAGGCAGTTCTCATATCGATTACGAACATATTATAAAAACAGGATGCAGAAAGCCACGCACAGTGCACACTTCCTAATTTATATAAAACACACAAATAAGCAGTTCTCATATCGATTACGAACATAGGAATAAGTACAGGATGCAGAAAGCCACGCACAGTGCACACTTCCTAATTTATATAAAACACACAAATAGGCAGTTCTCATATCGATTACGAACATATTATAAAAACAGGATCCAGAAAGCCACGCACAGTGCACACTTCCTAATTTATATAAAACACACAAATAAGCAGTTCTCACATCGATTACGAACATATTATAAAAACAGGATCCAGAAAGCCACGCACAGTGCACACTTCCTAATTTATATAAAACACACAAATAGGCAGTTCTCATATCGATTACGAACATATTATAAAAACAGGATGCAGAAAGCCACGCACAGTGCACACTTCCTAATTTATATAAAACACACAAATAAGCAGTTCTCATATCGATTACGAACATAGGAATAAGTACAGGATGCAGAAAGCCACGCACAGTGCACACTTCCTAATTTATATAAAACACACAAATAGGCAGTTCTCATATCGATTACGAACATAGGAATAAGTACAGGATGCAGAAAGCCACGCACAGTGCACACTTCCTAATTTATATAAAACACACAAATAAGCAGTTCTCATATCGATTGCGAACATATTATAAAAACAGGATCCAGAAAGCCACGCACAGTGCACACTTCCTAATTTATATAAAACACACAAATAAGCAGTTCTCACATCGATTACGAACATATTATAAAAACAGGATCCAGAAAGCCACGCACAGTGCACACTTCCTAATTTATATAAAACACACAAATAGGCAGTTCTCATATCGATTACGAACATATTATAAAAACAGGATCCAGAAAGCCACGCACAGTGCACACTTCCTAATTTATATAAAATACACAAATAGGCAGTTCTCATATCGATTACGAACATATTATAAAAACAGGATCCAGAAAGCCACGCACAGTGCACACTTCCTAATTTATATAAAACACACAAATAGGCAGTTCTCATATCGATTACGAACATATTATAAAAACAGGATCCAGAAAGCCACGCACAGTGCACACTTCCTAATTTATATAAAATACACAAATAGGCAGTTCTCATATCGATTACGAACATATTATAAAAACAGGATCCAGAAAGCCACGCACAGTGCACACTTCCTAATTTATATAAAACACACAAATAAGCAGTTCTCACATCGATTACGAACATATTATAAAAACAGGATCCAGAAAGCCACGCACAGTGCACACTTCCTAATTTATATAAAATACACAAATTGGCAGTTCTCATATCGATTACGAACATATTATAAAAACAGGATCCAGAAAGCCACGCACAGTGCACACTTCCTAATTTATATAAAACACACAAATAAGCAGTTCTCACATCGATTACGAACATATTATAAAAGCAGGATGCAGAAAGCCACGCACAGTGCACACTTCCTAATTTATATAAAATACACAAATTGGCAGTTCTCATATCGATTACGAACATATTATAAAAACAGGATCCAGAAAGCCACGCACAGTGCACACTTCCTAATTTATATAAAACACACAAATAAGCAGTTCTCACATCGATTATGAACATATTATAAAAACAGGATCCAGAAAGCCACGCACAGTGCACACTTCCTAATTTATATAAAACACACAAATAAGCAGTTCTCACATCGATTATGAACATATTATAAAAACAGGATCCAGAAAGCCACGCACAGTGCACACTTCCTAATTTATATAAAACACACAAATAAGCAGTTCTCACATCGATTATGAACATATTATAAAAACAGGATCCAGAAAGCCACGCACAGTGCACACTTCCTAATTTATATAAAACACACAAATAAGCAGTTCTCATATCGATTATGAACATATTATAAAAACAGGATCCAGAAAGCCACGCACAGTGCACACTTCGCACACTTCCTAATTTATATAAAAAGCACAATCCATTACGAACACAGGAATAAAAAAAGACGCAGAGAGCCACGCACAGTCCACACTTCCTAATTTATATTTTGCCAATGTCCCGAAATTAAAATCAAACAAAACTCATTAGAATGTACGACAACAGGTCACTGTTGACACATTGTGTGAGCCGGATGTGAGTAAACTGCCTTTTGATTAGTGTTGAAATACCTGTCACTTCCTTGGCCTAGTTTGATCCAGGAACCTCATCATTTCCTGACATGACGCCGAGGCTCAGCGAGCGGAGACGAGAAGTTGGTTAAGGTAGGATTGCAAGTGCCCCACTTTGAAACACGGTACAATAAAATTAACACCTTAGTAATAATTAGTTGCGAATTCTTGAGAGCAATCAACATGGATATGAACCAAGAGAGGAACGACCGAAACGTGGATATAATGATGAATAGCATTCATGTTGTAATTCTTAGCAACGAACCACACGCTTCTTTAATTTGTTTATTTAATAACCTCTGTCAACTGTGAGGAATTGGGGCTAGCAAGATAACATTTTGCGAAATGAGGTCGAGGATTCGCCAAGGAGTACCTGACATTCGCCTCAAAATTTGGAGAAACTTGCAAAAGTAATAATTAAGTAAATCAGTCAGATATTTAGGCAACCAGTAATCCATAATAGTAACCATTTATAATAATAATAATAATAATAATAATAATAATAATAATAACAATAATAATAATAATAATAATAATAATAATATGTTAAATGTTATGTTTTATTTAACGACGTTCGCAACTGCCAAGGTTATATCAGCGTCGCCGGTGTACCGGAATTTTATCCCACAGGAGTTCTTTTACATGCCAGTAAATCTATGAGCCTGTCGTATTTAAGCACACTTAAATGCCATCGCCCTTGCCCGGGATCGAACCCGCAACCTCGGGTATAGAAGGCCAGCGCTATACCAACTCTACCAACCAGGCAGACTAATAATAATAATAATACTAATAATAATAATAATAATAATAATAATTATTATTATTATTATTATTATTATTTTATTATTTATTTTAGCTGGCAGAGTTAAGGCCTTAAGGCCTTCTCTTCCACTCAACCATTAGTTAGTGAGTGACTAATGTGACCCCTAAAGTAATATGTAAATTACTCAGCAATTAAAACTATCAACTAGCTATTAAGTAAATCACTAATAGCATAATTCATTCTTTCATTTTCGTTCACTCATCGGTCACTTAATATATCTCCCTTTATGTATTTGTTGAAATTTTATCTAAATTAATTATCGTTCACTCATTAGGCTCAAATCTTCTTTTATCTAATCTACTTGTACTCTCATGCGAATTAGGATCTAAAACTGTTTAATTAACTAATTAATTTAGTCATTAATTCGTAGCATATAATATTTTCTAACATTTCTGGAGTTAGTCATTCGTATAAATGAGACTGTCTACTTCTTAACGACTTGTGGATTGATTGATTGATTAATTAAATTCAACATAACTAGTTGGTCAGATATAATCAATCAGCCATACATTTAATAGTATTCGAATCCGAAAATGACACTTTCACATTATGATACTTTGGCTGTGTTCCTTCATCCATGTCAACCAGTTACTGATGCGCCAAAACTTCTGACGACGCGGAAAATATGCGAACCACTACTGTAGATCGACCGACATCATCTGGCTGACCTTTCGCCCAGCCGCTAAGTTCGTCCTTATCAGCGTGTTGAATTTCTCTCCGGGTCTTCAGTGTTGTCACTTACTTTCGATTAGTGGTCGACATAACATAGTTTTCACCATCTTTAATGATGATTTTATCAGACGTGGCAACAGAGTAACTGACGCAATCATGAGAATCGTACTCCAGTTGCAATTAGCTTGGCACTACCACGTCCCAGCTGGTAGGTGATAAGTACTGCACTAGCGCTCGATTTTCTTGGCCAAAGCCACAGAAGTTTCGATAGTACAGTAAACAGCACATAAGTCACTTACCGGCAGCGTTCATCAGTGGGTGAACCAGTCAGTGAAGTAAGTCAGTCAGTCAGTGATACTTAGGATTCTTGTTATGTAGTGATTGCTGTGTTTTCCTGTGCGCCCAGCCAAGATAAACGGATTCGGTTCCCACGGAGAGCAATACATTTTAGAAGGAAAATAATGATATGCGATTTTCATAGCACGAGGAAATAAAACCGTTGGATCCTTGTTTTTGCATTTGCATGAATGACGATGAATAAATAAAAACTTCTATGACCGTTTCTCAACCCTTGGCAACAGATATCACAGTGATAACGGTTGGGGGGACGTCTGATGGAGAAGAGTGGATAAATCTCGATTCATAACCTCGCTGGTCCAAACTCTTCTCTCTAATGATTCTGTCAACATACTTAATTGGAGGTACATGAATTAAAATATGTATAAATTGAATCGAGTGTACTTTAGATGAACTAATGTCCTGTGAAATGCTCGACGTTAGAAACCAACTTTTTAAATTAGGTCGTCTCCGTAAGTAATGTCGATTTTTTTAATTTATGTGTTTCGCATATGAACGGTATACTTCCATCAAATCTTTCCGTTTGACTGGCCCACCTTGTATTATCATGACATAGCTTATTTGTTAGTGCATATGATTATATATTGTAAGATTTATTTCCACTGTGTGCATATTTAATCATTTCAGTTTAAAAATGTCATATTCTGGACATATTCTGATGTATATTTTTTTATACAAAGAATGGCACATTCAGCAATTCTCCGAAACTTAATAAATAAGGAATTATTCACTCCCCGTGGAAATGCGGCATTATGCATATCCCATTCGTTTTAGTTCCACGCGAGCCAATTTATCTGAAACAACAACAAAAATGGAAGCACAATGTTCTTCACTGCAAGAGTCCTTAGTATCAAAATGCTATTGATTCTTTGGAACTGCAAAAATGTTTCTGAAAAACTTCAGTCAATGCCTGCAAAAAATTCTGGATACAATTGTTTGTAAAATAGCAAAATTGTTACGTGGTGAAGCAGCAGCATTAGAAGAGAATTTGACGCAAGAAGAAATATGAAGTTTATCTCATACACCTTTGTCTCTTGTGTTATGGACAGGTTCTAAATGTACAAAAATCAATTTTCTGTTGGGTGTAAGAGCTTCACCATGGAAAACATAAAGATGCCAACAGTTTCCCGAAATTCTCAACCTTAATGTGGTTAAAATATAGACATTTTATTCTTACGTAATATTAGTGAAGCTCAAGTTAGTTGCTTAACTGTGTTTTATTGCACAACTGTCAACAAACTGTACATGCATTGGGGTTTAAAAACCTGCCATCTTTTCATTTTTTTGTTTTTCGTAATTTATATGGCGTGTTATAGTGTATATCCATGTATTGTGGGTCCCTATCACTACGGCATGGCGCGTCCTCAGGTTGCGGACAGAGGAGACGGCCTCCAGATGTGGAGGGTAGCTGCGAATATATTAAATAAGCAGTCGCGGACAGCCGATGAGGGGTGGTCCTCCAGCTTGGGGGTTGGAAGAAGGGCTAACAACCCATCACCGTAAAAATCAGCTTGTTACAAAACCCTAAAATAGGCCTCGGAATAGGACTGATTCTCTGGAACGATCACAGCAAAGAATAAGGTTATGAGATTGAAGAGTTGGAAAAATTCAAATATCTGGAGCAACAGTAACAGTATAAATGACACTCGGGAGGAAATTAAACACAGAATAAATATGGGAAATGCGTGTTATTATTCGCTTGAGAAACTTTTGTCATCCAGTCTGTTCTCAAAAAATCTGAAAGTTAGAATTTATAAAACAGTTATATTACCGGTTGTTCTGTATGACTGTGAAACTTGGCCTCTCACTTTGAGAGAGAAACAGATGTTAAGAATGTTTGAGAATAAGGTGCTTAGGAAAATATTTAGGGCTAAGAGGGATGACGTTACAGGAGAATGGAGAAAGTTACACAACGCAGACCTGCACGCATTATATTCTTCACCTGACGTAATTAGGAACATTAAATCCAGACGTTTGTGATGGGCAGGGCATGTAGCACGTATGGGGGAATCCAGAAATGTATATAGAGTGTCAGTTGGGAGGCCGGAGGGAATAAGACCTTTAGGGAGGCTTGACGAAGATGGGAGGATAATATTAAAGTGGATTTGAGAGAGGTGGGATATTATTATAGAGACTGGATTAATCTTGCTCAAGATAGGGACTGATGGCAGGCTGATGTGAGGGCGGCAATGAACCTCCGGGTTTCTTAAAAGCCATAAGTAAGTAATATTAGTGAAACTGAAGTAAGTTTCTTAACTATGTTTTATTGCAATGTACAAGATTTTTCACAAGTTTCAACAAACTATACATGCATTGGGGTTTAAAAAGTGCCAATTTTTTTTTTATTTTGTTGTTTTTCGAAATCTATATTGCGTATTACACTAAATGGAATTATAAAAATTCGAAATTCATCCTTAGAAGAGGTGGAAGAATTTACATATCTTGGGGAAACTGTAACAAATATAAATGATGCTCGGGAGGAAAATAAAAGTAGAATAAATATGGAAAATTTGCCGGTTATTATTCGGTTGAGAAGATGTGTTCTCAAAAAAGCTGAAAGTTAGAATTTATAAAACTGTTATATTATCGGTTGCTCTGTATGGTTGCGAAACTTGGACTCTCAATTTGAGAGAGGAACATAGGTTAAGGGTGTTTGAGAATAGGGTGTTTAGGAAAATAGTTGGGGCTAAGAGGGATGAAGTTGCAGAAGAATGGAGAAAGTCACACAACGCAGAACTGCACGCATCATATTCTTCACCTGACATAATAAGGTACATTAAATCCAGACGTTTGAGATGAGCAGGGCATGTAGCATGTATGGGCGAATCTAGAGCAGGGAGGCTGGAGGAAATAAGACCTTTGGGGAGGCCGAGACGTAGATGGGAGGATAATATTGAAATGTAGTTTTTGGGAGAGATTGGACATGATTGTAGAGACTGGATTAATCTTGCTCAGGATAGGGACCGATGGCGGGCTTATGTGAGGGCGGCAATATTAGTGAAACTGAAGTTAGTTGCTTAACTATGTTTTATTGCAATGTATACAAGATTTTTCACAACTTTCAACAAACTGTACATACATTGGGGTTTAAAAACTGCCATCTTTTTATCTTGTTATTTTCTGAAATTTATATTACGTATGATACAGTAGTGTACATTTTAAGACTTTATACAGCATATTGTGTGCTTATTTCAAGCTTTATAAATTCATACAAATCCGGGCTCTGCTTTTGGGCCATTATATGTAGTATCTGTGAATGTTGCGAGAATAGATTCCTGTGTAAGTTTAGACGCCTATGTGTGGCAGCATCGCAGCGCTTTGTGTCGCCGCTTGCGACATCTGTCGGCCGGGCGCGCAATTATAGGCGTCGTATTGATTCTCTCCGCCATTGCTAGGCGTGAGAAGTGAATGGCGCATACTGTATGAGTAAGCGACGGTGTGAGAAACGTAGCATGTAGACAGCTGTTCATAGTCGACTGACAGTATTCAGAATTCACTCTTCACAGCCACTTGGACTCCAGGTAGGTCACATCGAGGAATTTAAAATAGGTCTGTTAACCAATTCATCCGGCATTGCGTGCGAAACCGGTGCATTCGTCACATGTTGACCTTGTCACCGAACAATCCTCCGCACTTGTTCATAGTTCTTGTTTTACGGAGTTCCTAAATTTTAACTAGAGACAAAATATGTTTGCAAAAGAAAATACTGAAGTTTGCAACGAAATAAGCACAAAATTACTGAGACATACAAACATTCTAGGTACTTCATTAGATGCAACGCTAAGTGATAACTTTCTGAGGTGCAATTGTAGTGGGTCTGGGTTCGATTCCAAGTAGAAAAGTGAAAATGTACTTCAATTTCATAGCGACTGAGTGTATATCTCTTATTCTGTGTATGTTCCGGCTTTGTGTATATTCTGTGTTAACACAAGTGGGGCTATGAATGTCTAAGGTAGCCTACAATATATCCACAGTACTTATGGTAGAGCGACCGAGTTGAGTCAAAGTGGACTATGGTCGGAAATAGATGATTAAGGTGGTGGTGAAATTAAAATATGCATTCTATAGGCTACACAATTTCTTTGAATTTATTTTCTGTAGACATAGTAAAATGAAACTGAATGGGTTACATATCAGCTTCTTGTCTATGCGGATGACGTGAATATGTTAGAAGAAAATCCACAAACGATTAGGGAAAACACGGAAATTTTACTTGAAGCAAGTAAAGCGATATGTGTTTGGAAGTAAACCCCGAAAATACAAAGTATATCATTATGTCTCGTGACCAGAATATTCTACGAAATGGAAATATAAAAATTGTCGATTTATCTTTCGAAGAGGTGGAAAAATTCAAATATCTTGGAGCAACAGTAACAAAAATAAATGACACTCGGGAGGAAATTAAACGCAGAATAAATATGGAAAAATGCGTGTTATTATTCGGTTGAGAAGCTTGTGTCATCTATTCTGCTGTCAAAAAATCTGAAAGTTAGAATTTATAAAACAGTTATATTACCGGTTGTTCTGTATGGCTGTGAAACTTGGACTCTCACTTTGAGAGAGGAACAGAGATTGAGTATTTGAGAATAAGGTTCTTAGGAAAATATTTAAGGCTAAAAGGGATGAAGTTACAGGAGAATGGAGAAAGTTACACAACGCAGAACTGCATGCATTATATTCTTCACCTGACATAATTAGGAACACTAAATCTAGACGTTTGAGATGGGCAGGGCATGTAGCACGTATGGGCGAATCCAGAAGTGCATATAGAGTGTTAGTTGGGAGACCGGTGGGAAAAAGACCTTTTGGGAGGCCAAGACGTAGATGGAAGGATAATATTAAAATTGATTTTTGAGAGAGGTGGGATATGATGATAGAGACTGGATTGATCTTGCACAGGATAGGGACCGATGGCGGGCTTATGTGAGGGCGACAATGAACCTGCGGGTTCCTTAAAAGCCATTTGTAAGTAAGTAAGTCATAGTAAGAAATAGAAAGTGTTCAGAGATTTTTCTCTTCCAAACCTTTAGACTACGTCTGCTGCAGTAGCATTCAGTGAAGAGTTCACCAGATTTGTATAATACACATTACTGTTTCGATAACAGAAAACCACAATATAAGTAACACAGTAAGTGTGCACTCAATGCTGGGATCTGGCTTTCTATCAACCCTCTTCAGGTATGTGGCTATAAAGGGGTCTGGTACATAGTTTCTGGTTAGCTCAGTCGGTAGAGCGTTGGCGCGCTCAGCACAAGGTCCCGGGTTCGATACACGCCCGTGGAATAATTCTTCCTTGAAACTATTCTGGTCGCAAGACGTTTCTGGTGCCCACGAAAGAGTAGGGTTACCAAACTTACATAACCATTCAGTACTAGAATCAATCCAATTCTTCTTCCTCTACTCATTATCATAAAACAAGAATTCGATTTCCTGGTGTATATCAACTTTAAGGAAATAGATGTCAGTAAAATGTGTTTTATTTCTACAAACATGAAAATATAGATGCAAAATATTTTTTATAGAAATGGTAGATATTTTATTCTTTTAGCCGTTCTATAGAGATCGCAGCAAACCCACCTAGCTCATTCACCTCGTACGCTAGAATGTCTCAAACCCTCCTTGCTACTGCTCAGTGGCGGCTCGTGTATATAACAGTACAAACTCATTGCTGTTCTTAAAGAAAACAGAACTAGTTTATTTAATACAAACGACAGGAATTAAAAACTCAAATTTATTCAGACGAAATAAGTATTGAATAATTTCGAGGATAAACCAAAGGTCCCGGGTTCGATGTCTGGCCCCGAACAATTTTTCCCTCGAAATTATTCAAATCAACTTGACAGGGAGTTATACCTGAAAGTTTGATTTCCAAAAAAAGTAATTTTACAATAAATCCATGAGAAACTTTAACATATAATTTACCATCATGATGATCTTTTTCAAAATTAATCTTTTCTTGGTGACATACACGTTGTGTTATTTTAATAAGGCACTTTTTAATAAATTCTTCTTCCATGTGTAGATTTTTTGCTCTAGCAATTTCCCACGAAACTTCATACGAGTAGTTCGCTTTAAGAATGTTTTCCTCATGAATTTCGGCTTGGTTGTTGTATTTGGTTTATTGTTGGTACTTTTTTATTTATTTTTACCACAAAACTTTTTTTTTAGTTCTACCACCTGTTGTTTAGCACGATCAACACCATCCAAGTGATAAAATCTATAAATATAGTAACTTATTATCATGATGAAGAATTTAAAAGCCGAAACTATTATGTATAGGTGCGTATGTATGTATGTATGTATGTATGTATGTATGTATTTTTAGTTGGTTATCTAACGACGCTGTATCAACTACGAGATTATTTAGCGTCGATGAGATTGGTGATAGCGAGATGGTATTTGGCGAGATCAGGTCGAGGATTCGCCATGGATTACCTGGCATTCACCTTATGGTTGGGGAAACCTCGGAAAAAACCCAATCTGGTAATCAGCGCAAGCGGGGATCGAACCCGCGCCCGAGCGCAACTTCAGACCGGCAGGCAAGCGCTTTAACCGACTGAGCCACGCCGGTGGCTCGTATGTATGTATGTATGTATGTATGTATGTATGTATGTATGTATGTGTGCATGCATGAATTTATAATTGAAAAGAGAAGAGCTGCATGTTTCAGAAATAGGTAATTAAATTTTAATTTATGGAATAGAGTCGTGCACAACCGGTTACGAAAAATAGAAATGATATATTGCTACTAAACGCCTGGCGCTATAGATAGTATGCGAAGCTCTTGCGTCTCGCGGAGTGGTTCAGTGTTCGGTTTAACGAATGTGCGAGTCTCTTTCGGGTTGACGGCTCTGGATCGTGAAAGACACATAATATTGAGCCATCCAGGAGTTCCAAGAATAGTTGCAAAGACGCGATTATCGTGTACCTTTCAATTGATATTTTCTCTTCTCTCTCCATTGATTGATTGATTGATTCATTCATTCATTGATTGATTCATTCATTCATTCATCAATCAATCAATCAATCAATCCATTCATTCATTCATTCATTCATTCATTCATTCATTCATTCAGCAATCCAGGTATTGCAACAGCACGCATAATGAAGCTTTAATCATTAGAGCTTGAGAGTGCTTTTATTTTTGTAAATAACTTCTTATCTCCTTAAAAATGATGTATTAAAAGATGGAAGTTTCCATATATGACAATGAACAATGCATAATCTGAAAGGACAAATGAAAATCGTAGATGATTAAAATGGCTACTACAAATCAACAGTAGTTGAAATATTTTAGTTGTTTACTTGTTCTACTGCCTCATTTAGAATTCGCGAGTTTATCTTTTTTACTTTTCTTCCTATGACCATGGCCTTCGTCTTGTTGGAATTTATCTACATCCCATATAGCTGTCATTTAGTTTCAGTAGCATATCCCCTAGTATCATCTCCTCTTCTGCATCAGCAAATCTTCCTCCTACTATCACTCCTCATAAGTACATTTGAGCCGTTCAGAGCAGAAGTAGTGTAAGTCAGAAATGGGTAATGAGAGTTAAAGTAAACATTCTGTAAAATACAGCGCAAAGAAGCAATTAATATTCAATTTATTTAACCTATTAGTAGTCAGTGGATAGCACGAAGGACATATTAACTACTACTTTGCGCTGTATTTTAGAGAACTTTTACTTTACACCTCATTACCCAATTTTGACTTACATCACTTTTTCTCTGAACGGCTCATTTATCGTTCGCATATGTTTTTTTCTTTCAGTGGCTGTCTTCGCATTGTAAGTAATTAAATGGTTTCGCTTGTTTTATTGCATGCTGGTACGTCGATTGCATGTAAAAGTCATTATCCTACTTTAAGTTGCCTCTAATAAAATTGTAAAATGAAAACATTCTGCGACATTATAAAATTACTAAATCATCTTATTTTTCATATTATTTCAGTTCTTGTGCACACGCCTATCTTCTTTCTGTAAGAAAAAAATTACGTTTTGACGTTCTGTTTAACAGTGCTTAGTACTGCCGACAAGACATGGCCATATTGGAAAAGTAAGTCATAGATTTAGGCTATTTGTTGTTAATATGAAAATGCGAATTACCTTATAGAAGAAAATCTCCGAAAATAGATCTGCCAGCAAGGTAAAAGAGATGAAACTGATAATAACTATAAGGCTTCAGAATTGTGGACCTGGAGAAAGAGAATGAACGAAATCATTGCGCCAAAAGTGTTGTAGCTGTTGTCAACCTACACTTCGACTTTCGATATCTTTCTAGATTTGTAGTGAATGGAACAATGCATGGCCAATGAGAGACTTCTGCGGCATCGTGAAGTGGTGGTCTTTGTCTCCAAGGTAGCGCGATATCGCAAAAAGACAATAGACAACGCCTCCTTTGTTTTTAGCAGTAAACAGATATGGAACAAATGACGTCGATGTTTCCGGTGAGGCAATCGAATGCCCCTCCTAAAATTACTGAAGCGCGGAAATATTTCTGCTCAGAGGAAACATCCAGCGCGTTATGTTTTTACTGCGCAGTCTCATCGCTCTGGATACTCGTGACGTTCATTCACACTTTGTCAAGGAACGTTTGTCTATGCAGCAGGATCAATACTGTACTTCAATGACAAGTTCTGTCTTTCTAGCTGCCTACCCGTCTACTTGTCCATCCGTTTACCTACTTATCTACCTACCTACTCATTTGTCGGGCCTCTTATTCGGATACTTATCAATATTTATCTGACCTATCCACTCATCTATCTATTCATTTGTCCTAACTAACCCTTTAATCCCTCCATTCATCTATCTATTCAATTGTTCTTCTAACTAACTCTTTCATCCCTTCATCCATCCTTCTATTCAATTGTACTTCTAACTAACCCTTTAATCCCTCCATTAATCTATCTATTCATTTGTCCTTCTAACTAACCCTTTAATCCCTCCATTCATCTATCTGTTCAATTGTCCTTCTAACTAACTCTTTCATCCCTTCATCCATCCTTCTATTCAATTGTACTTCTAACTATTTAATCCCTCCATTAATCTATCTATTCATTTGTCCTTCTAACTAACCCTTTAATCCCTCCATTCATCTATCTATTCAGTTGTCCTTCTAATTAACATTTTCATCCATCCATTCATCTATCTATTCAATTGTCCTTCTAATTAACCCTTTCATCCATCCATTCATCTATCTATTCAATTGTCCTTCTAATTAACCCTTTCATCCATCCATTCATCTATCTATTCAATTGTCCTTCTAACTAACTCTTTCATCCATCCATTCTTATATCTGTTCAATTGTCCTAACTAAACCTTTAATCCCTGTATTCATCTATCTATTCAATTGTCCTTCTAACTAACCCTTTAATCCCTGTATTCATCTATCTATTCAATTGTCCTTCTAATTAACCCTTTCATGCATTCATCTATCTATTCAATTGTTGTTCTAAGTAACCCTTTCATCTATCCATTCTATCTATTCAACTGTCCTTCTAACTAACCCTTTAGCCAACCATTCATCTCTCCATCTAATTTGTCCGTCCATTTGTCTGTTTATGTTCACCCATCTGTCTAATCATTCACATAAACATTTGAGGAGCAAACTTTCAAAACCTGACATGTTCATTTTCAGAAAATACATTTCAGATGTCAAAAAGTTACATCTCTACAACGAACAATATATTTGCTGTGGGGAAATATTAAAGGTGATTTTTTTTTTGCTATAGATTTATATAAAATTTTACCCCATAAAAATATTCGTTTTTACAGATACTCATATTTGTAACGTTTTCTGATAATGGACATGTCAGGTTTTGAAAGTTTACTCCTCATTTATTGAGAGCTTTCATTCACCTACTTTTCACGGCCTGATATCAGACGACCGTGAATTTAGTACGACGACGAACCTGCATGCAAAATAATGAAGAACGTAAATAGCCATGTCTCATCTGGTATTCGAACCCATAACCGTTACAAATAATATTAAAGTCATGTCTTATCAATTACTGATGTAGTAGGTGTGAGTAAAGAAACCTGTTGTGGCTAGATGGTCAGATCTTCTGCTTGTCACGCCGGCGGTTAGGGTTCGAGTCCCTGTAGGTCAGGTATATTTCAAAATGTATAGTGGCACATGTGGTGGACAAGGTCGCAATTGGAGTTCTTTTTTTACGGAGTTCTATTTCCCCACTTTACTTATGATTAGAACCCGAATGTTTGGCAAAATGCCTTTTTTACTGGGTGGAAGTAAATCATTATTTGTAAATGTGATTTGGGGCAAATCAAAGTGATAGGGCCAATTTTTATTTTGCCTATTTTGCCTTTCTAAGGTTTTTCTCTGGGCTAGCAACCCATTGAGCGCCATTTTCACATTGCTTTCAAGACTCAACAGAAGCCTCGGATGACCCATTATGCAGTTCATCAGCAAATATCAACTTCAGTGGAAGGCGTCATCTCGAACGAATGGATCGATGCATAATTCCAAAAGCACGGTTTCATTACCATCCGCATGGCAAAAGATCTCTAGGCCGTCCGAAGAAGAGATGGACTGAAAATTCTGGTTTGAGACCGTAACAGGCCACTCGGCCTAATACTTATTAGGAAGACGACGATGACGACGACGACGAAGGTTTTTCTTACTATTAAATGCATTTTTTTGTCATTTTAAAGCAATATTTCTGTTTATTTACAATTTTCTAATTTAATTGCAATATAATATGTATGAAATTTAAATATTTGAAACAATGAATAACTTTACTAACAATAGTAAAAAGGAGTATTTTATTTCGGTGCTTAATCTGCTAATAATCGTGTTTTAATACTATAGATGTAATATGAATAATGATCGAAAATCCACAGTTATAAAATGTAATATTGTCATGTCTTCACAGTACCAACAATCAGCTTTATAATTGTAAATATTAAGCTCGTTCTCATAGAAGTTGTCACGTAGCATTTTCAATTGTTTTTCATATTTTCAAATCTTACGAGTACTATTACAATTTTGTGCTACACGTGTTTATTATTGTAGGAGAAAGAAATTTGAGTAACAGTCAGTTATTGTCGGATGACAGAAGGTATAAGATCGGTTAGCTAGAATGCCTAAATTCAGTAAACCATTGAAAAGCAAACTTCATGCTTACGTTAGTGAATTTGATGCCCATGTGTTTTCAACCGATGGAACAGTTTTGTTATGTAAGGTTTGTGAAAAAACAGTTAATCACGAAAAAAAAAGTTTTTTTTAAGTCAACATGTGTCAGCTACAAAGTAAATATGTGAGTTATGTTGACACAATTTAAATTTATTGTTAAAATATATTATGCCTTTTTAAAATTCATAATGCCTTTTTCAAAGAGTATTGTGCCTTTTTTTACCTTTTTATTGTCTGCCTATTTTAACTGTTATAAATGCCTAAACATCCGAGCTCTACTTATGATCATTTAAACTGATCTATATTCTATTATCATTTCATAGTCGGAGGGATCTAGTCTAGGCACGAGTGAGATTGCCTCCTCGAAATCTGATACTGTACTCGACGAACCATAGTATGGTCAGCTGGTGTGAATTGGGAATGCGCCTGGATGGAGACTGAGCTTCAAACAATGCAAAGAAATTGTAAATTAACAAAATTCTAGCACTCCACTGAAAGAGAGTGTTCTCGTGCTCAGGGAAGGATTCGATACATAGTAAATTTACACGAATAAATTAAAATAAAGTCTCGCGCCGTGGCGTCGCGGTCTAAGGCTTCCCGCCTAGGACTCGCGTTGGGAATGCGCGCTGGTTCGAGTCCTCATGGGGGAAATTTTCTCACGAAATTTCGGCCAGTGTATGGGACCGGTCCCCATCCAGCATCGTGATGCACTTTGGGAGCTACGATAGGTAGCGAAAATCCGGTTTCGCTACCCAGCTATGACGGCTGGGGGGATCATCGTACTAACCACACGATACCTCCATTCTGGTTGGATGATCGTCCACCTCTGCTTCGGCATGTGGCCGTGAGGCCAGCAGCCGACTGGTCGATCTTGGCCCTGCAAAGTACTGTAGCGCCATGGATTTTAAATTGCAATAAAATAACATCTAAAAATTTATATAGAGCGTTCGCCTACGGGTGAGGCCAGGAAAGCGGCATGTACTAATACGCCGCTTTGTGCGCGCAGTCGTTGACACGCTCGACAATCAAGGACATCAAGGCCGACAAGTTATCAGGGTGAGCCAGATGTTGCAGTATTTAACACGTACAGTGCAGTTTCTTGACACAGTTGCTTAAATAGTCAGCGTGTGTGTAAAATTTGTTAACAATGCAAAACGCAAAATTCACGTTTGAACAGAGAGTTTTTATGTATGAAGTATATGTGAAAACAGAGTCAAGTAGAGAGGTGCGTATGCAATTTGAAGTGAAATATTCGGGTACTCCAATTCAGGGTAGAGAAACTGTTAGACGTCTTGTTAACAAATTAAGGACAACAGGGTCGATAATTGCTACAATTCCTAAGCGAAAACAGAGAGTATTGACGGAAGAAAAAATTGATGAAACCAGTGCATCATTTACACGCTCTCCTAATAAATCTCTAAGAAGTGTTTCACAGGAAGTTAGTGTTTCAAAAACATCAATCTTTACTGCTGCTAAACTTTTAAAATTAAAACCCTACAGAGTATAGTATAGAAAGCGGGAGCTTACGGATAGACGATTCCCGCAAGCGACACCGCAGGCAGGCGGCTTTCCTGGCCCCACCCGTAGGCGAACGCTCTGTATTACTAATAACAAATTGCTTACATACATTCTTAAATTTCAAATTGTTGGTGATAAATAGAAGTGGGTATTTCTTTGTTAATTTGTTATAAATTCTAGGACCGATATTAGTACTGTAGTTGAAAGCAGAGCTCGTTAAATACTTGGATTCAAGCAAACGTATTGTATTCATGCCTTTGGTTTTGTGTTTGTGAGTGTACGATCGGAAATGTGTGTAATTTTTATGTATAAAATTTAATAATGCATTGTTATAAATTTGATGTATTTCAGGACTTTAAATTATGAAAACAATTTATTTTTCGATAAGATATTTAAAACATAACTTTTAAGTAAACTCTGATTTGCAAATTAATGTGCAGAATTATGCTTTCTTCATACCTAATGCCCCTGATCTCACTCACTCACTCACTCACTCATATGACGCACGCACGCATGCACGCACGCACGCGCGCGCGTGTGTATGATGAGTGCTAATGCTAAAGAGACAGTAGCTCATATCACTTTGGCCTGGGTGGGCATTTCCCGCCTATGCTTATAACCCTTACTGTACTGCTGACATATTAAAAATACATTAGGATTGACGGTTTTCGTGTGTGGAATGCACGGATTGTAGCTGGAATATTTGAGCTATTGCATCATTTTGGTCTGCCTGTCACAGACCAGCAGATAGGCGTGATGGAAACCAGAATTGCAGTCTGGGCAATACACGTGGTCCGATTGCTCATCACAAACCTATGAATAACTTGCTGTTTTTCTCTTCGTATAACCACAGTAACTATTGATTTACTTTAATTTGTGCTTGAAACAAACATTTTCATCTATCGCTGCTTTATTGGAGCTATAAAATGTTTCATGCTTAAACGCAATACTGTGTTAAGTGCACTATAATCATCATCACTTTCTATCACACTGCGTTGCTGGTAAGCGCTGTTCGTTTCTACCTCCACAAAGTTGTCAAATTTACCCAACTTTGCCTACAGTAATCTGTTCAATTAATAGTCAATATATATTTCTTGTTGATAACATTATATGAGCCGTTCAGAGCAGAAATGGTGTGAGTTAAAAATGGGTAATGAGGATTAAAGTAAACATTCTGTAAAATACAGCGCAAAGTAGCAATTAATATTCAGTTTATTTAAACTATTAGTAGTCAGTGCATAGCAAGAAGGACATATTAATTGCTACTTTGCGCTGTATTTTACAGAATTTTTACTTTAAACCTCATTACCCAATTTTGTCTTATACCACTTTTGCTCTGAACGGCTCATATGTACAATTAAATGCTTAAGGATTAAATTAGTATTAAGTTTAAAATTTTCCAGAAAAAAAAGGAAATCTTGCGCTTTTTGGAGACGTCTTAAATGTACGTCGTTCTAAATATTGTATTTATTGGCGAAAAAAATGAGAGGGGATTTGTAAATCTTCTTTATTCTTGATAATATTTTAGATCTTGTTCGTACTACAGCCTGTCACATGCGTTACAATTTAGTGAAACTTATTATTAATAAGATGTTTATTAAAATAAATAAAAGTTTATTTATAACATTGTCTTACATTTGCACATTTACAGTTGATGTAGATCCAATATTATTTATAGGTACTACACCTTGTGAAATTGTGTGTCATTCCATTTTGCGTTGTCTACAATCCATCATACGTTCTTTACCACACTTTATTAAACTTTTGCCTTCACCGGTTCATTATTATTTTGTCTTTTCGCTTGCGATAAACAAGCATGTATAACCCGACCAGAATGTTATTACCCCTAGCTTTGACGGCGCTGCTGTTCGTATACATTACGTTATCTTCATCGGTAGGAAGCAACGGGCTGTTGAGGGTACGGACAAATGTGTACAGTAGTGGCAAAAAAAAAAAAACCGGACCGATCCTTGTACCTGATTTCAGAACCTTGTTCACCCCAGAGCACGATAGACTGGTAACTAAGACTTACGTGGTTCGAATCCTGCCTGGGAAGGAAACTTTTTTTGTTTCTTATTTAAATTTGTTCCCAATATTTTTCGATTGCAGCGATATTTTACTACTTAATTAACTTATTATTCCCAGAACATGAATTTTACCAGCAATCGAAAAGTATTTGGAATAAATTTGAATAAGGAACAAAAAATTTCCTTCCCAGGCAGAATTCGAACCACGAAAGTCTTAGTTACCAGTCTATCGTGCTCTCGAGTGAACAAGGCTCTGAAATCAGATACAAGGGTCGGTCCGGTTTTTTTGCCACTACTGTATGTACACAGCTGTGTTCTGATTTCTGCCACGGGTAATAACATTCTGGTCGGGTTATACTCTCCTTGAGACTTTTTCGCTTTCATAACAAAGCAAAATTGAGACTTATAAAAATTATAATTTTCACATGTTAGATATATAATGGATACTTAAATTTTTCTTAATTTTGAGTGCCTACCCAAACTTCCTTGTAGAAGTGGACACATTTAGCATGCACTTGTATGGCTGACTTAAGTTATCAACGTATGACGTCATCATTTCCTTTTGAAGACCTATAATTTGGAAACTGCCATCTATCGTCTGGTCGACCTGGTTGGCAAGTTGGTATAGCGCTGGCCTTCTATGCCCAAGGTTGCGGGTTCGATCCCGGGCCAGGTCGATGGCATTTAAGTGTGCTTAAATGCGATAGGTTCATGTCAGTAGATTTACTGGCATGTAAAAGAACTCCTGTGGGACAAAATTCCGGCACATCCCGCGACGCTGATATAACCTCTGCAGTTGCGAGCGTCGTTAAATAAAACATAACATCTAATGTCTGATACAGTAACGAAAGCGATGGTGCTGTCCCCTTATCAATTTTGGAACTTCATCTTACAATCTTACATAAAAGTGTTATAAATAGGGACCGTATTCTGTCCCAGGGCATACGGAGATAAGGTTAGTTGTTCACAGACTGTTGGTGTGACATCATGTTGGCGCGTGGCACAGGGGGCAGTTGCATCTTGTTTGTTCTGAAGTTGACGTTCTATTAATGATTCAAAACTGATTAGTAGTAGTGCTGATAGTGGTAGCAGAATAGTAGTAGTAGTAACAGATTGTAGTAGTGGTGGCAGTGGTAGAAGATTAGTAATAGTGGTGGTAGTAGTCGAAGATTAGTAATGGTAGTTGTGATAGTAGAGATGGAAATAATAATAATAATAATAATAATACTAATAATAATAATAATAATAATATTATTATTATTATGTGTGTCTAATGCCTACCCACTTCATGTTGCGTAATTCGGGTTCCGCATACTGCGGATAGATGGCTAGACTGTGACTCATTTTCAAATTGCACACCTCTTCGGCGGGCCACGTTATGCATGATATGTATCTGTGAAGAGCTATGTCGTGTATTAGGGTGAATTTTTAAAACATTGGCCAGACCTATACTCTGTTTTGGTAGTGAAGCTTGGACGATTCGTAATATTGGTTCACAAAGATTAACGGCGGCAGAAATGAGATTTATGCGTCGTACAGCGGGATACACGAGAATGGATCACATTTAAAATTTTGACAGTATGAAAGAACTGCAGAATGAACCGATAACGGAATACCTACAGAAATACAGACAAAACTGGAGATCACATGTCATCAGAATGCCTCGTTCTAGAATTCCACGCCAAATTTTAAATTACCATCCTGTGGACAAGAGATCCTTGGGCAGACCGTTCAAGCGTTGGCAAGAGACCGTAACGGGCCACTAGGCCCAATACATCCAAGGATGATGATGATGATGATTATTATTATTATTATTATTATTATTATTATTATTATTATTATTATTATTATCAGCAACATAATGTCCAAGCTAATAATTTGATTCCAAACTTCATTAATAAAGACGAATTGGAGTGGTATAAATTAAGGACATCGGAAAAAAGTAAGAAATAAATATAGCCTAAAGGGAAGAAGAAAAGAAGAAAGGCAAAAATGAAAATGTGGATTGAAAGGAAAAAAACTTTCAATAAGAAGAAAAGGGAACGACGTATCTTAACTACAAAGAGAGCTTGCGAAGTCTTGATTCTCACGATAATGAATGTGAGATCTGAATTACAGGAATTCAACGATAACCGGAGGTCCGCGGGCCACGAGTGTGGGAACTTTGCTGTGCATCGCACTGTGGCAGGGCATTGTTGTCTAGGGAACTTAACCTTGCATGAGATAGGCTATTCTCATTCGTAGCGCTAAATTCACGGGGTGTATCAAAAGTATTCTTGCTTGGATTGTTCTGGCCTTGGCGTCCATCTTGCTTGCGTGAACACATCTGCAGACAAAAGTGCAGGCAGGTGCCCTTGGAGACGCACTAGGCCTCATACATTGCTAGAGACAGCACCAGTATTACACAGTGCAACATACAAACAGTGTAGGCTAGTGTGGGATTAAGTGCATAGTGTAAGAGTGTAACATTTTCTCTATGTGGACCATTCATCGAAAGGTAAGCGAAATTGGATCAAATCGATGTACACGCAGAAAAAAAAATTGTGCAAAGTAAAAATTATTTTCATTGCGCAGTGGAAAGAAAAATGAATTAAATTAATAATAGCCTAATAATCAACACCACCATCACCATCACCATCACCATCACCATCACCATCACCACCACCACCATCACCGATCAGGCCTTATAATGCTTGTTCCATCATAAGTCAAACTGCTGTATCTACTTCGTGACAGGTCTTTCTTCATCCTTTCGAGATCTATTTAACATTCTTTTATATTATACAGTATTATTGTATTAACTATTGACACTCATTTAATGTTGTTAATTTGGTGTAATTTGTAAATATTATATTATTTCCTCGCTTCGTTACCTGTTGATTAATTTATATCATACTACGTGTATTAAAATGTAACATACATTCTTTATTATTAGTATTTCACTACAAGTAGTATGGAGACAAAATATTATGATGGGGGAAAAAAATATATTCCGAGAATTTTGCGGAAATGTTAGTTTTCTGCATTTTGATATCGAACAAGTGGCATTCAGCATGCATTCCTGCCTCTTTGCCCACAGCGATTTCTTGTAAACTTATTAGAAGGAGTTTTTTCATATTGTGTTTCATGTGATTTCAGCTGGGAATGCTGTAGCTATATTAAATATAATAATTTATATTAAAAATCAAAAGGTATTTATTTGGAAATAAACAACACAGAATTATTTCCTCTAAATGACTCTGTCTATGAAAGATATTTTCTTAAAAAAGTTACAGTGATAAAGAAAATTTTCAGGCAGTATGTCACACAAATCTGTGCCGTGGAGAAATGAATCATTTGTCATTACTTATATTTATAATGAAACCCCATATCTGAAACTTCTTCAGACAAGCAAAAAAGAGACTATTCTTTTCTGCAAAAGAAATGGTTAAATTCGATTGAAATATGCCTCCAATAAAATCGAAAACATCTTCAAACAGAAATTAAAATATTAAAAATATGTGTAGGCTAAATGTACAAATAATTTTCGAAGTTAGTGTAATTCTACCCGATACAGAAATATATCAAAGGAAAAACGTTATATTTTCTGTAACAGTGTTACTCTTCAGTCAGAATTCCGTTTTCTCCAGAAAAATGTAGACGCCTGGAAAGATGGGTCAGATGGGTCGGAGCTAGTTGCAAGTACCAATTACGTACTGTACTTTCGGGGATTGTTTCTCCTTCAACTGTTTGATTTCATGGTGTTGTTAGTTACTTGATAAATAAAGTGTAGGTCTATATATATATATATATATATATATATATATATATATATATATATATATATATATATATATATTCATTGTAAGCAGTAACTATATTTCATGATAACTTGTACTAAATTAATTACATATTTACTACAATTGTATAATTTGTAATTTACGTCAGATACTATACATTTTTCAATTACAAGGAATATCTTTTTGTGCAATGTAGGAAATGAAAACTTTTTATTCTTATTTGGGTGCACAGGTGATTTCATTTCTACAATTATATAGGTATTATGTGGAAAAGAAACCACCCTAGTCCATTATCTCCTGGCCTAGTTGTCTATGTTGGTATCACTTGTGAGATTCAGACCTAACTTCGGACAGTTGACTAAACAACACTAGGTATTATAAAAGATAATTTAGAAAGTAAATAAAAAATTTAAATTTCATTGGTAACATTAATTGAATTGCTACGAAATACATAAAATTGTAGGACTTGAGACTTTCCCGGCGCTGGATGTTGATTAATTGAGACGCTCAGCGCACAAATGATCCAACCCATAAAATTTGCATTTTGAGTTTATTGCTTTATAGAACTCATATCTTTCTCTTCAAAGTGTAAATCGCCCTAATCATCATTCCCTAGTTTTTCCATGAGATTTGAGCACAAGTTTCTCTTGTGTACCACATTGCGCGCTGTTACAAAGAAATAATTAAAGTGAAAATGTAATTTTGTGGGTGGGGCCGTTTGTGCGCTGAGCGCAGGGTGAGTGGAATTGTTGATTCCAAGATTTCGATGACTAGCTCCGCCATCTTCTTGAGGGATTGAAGTGCCCGGTAACCTCGATTCCCTCCAAAAAGTCAGATTCTGATTCCCTCCCCAGAAAGGGCAGCTCCTTTATTTAAATTTAGTGTAGTCTGATTCTCTCATACCATAACCAGGCATACAGTTTTTCGTCACACTTTACACAGAGTTCGGACTATCAAGGTTATAAACTAAATAACCAAATCATAGAGGAAATACCCTTGTTGTGTTTAAAAATGATGTATTTGTAGGCTAGGGTTATCTTTTCCCTGCCAGTCATCCAATTAATTAAAATATTTTAAGTTTATATGCTGCTCCGTCGATTTATTAGAATGCGTTTGAGTCTAAAGAAAGAAGAAAACAGTGCAACGTTGTCTGTTGTGACGAGAATGCAAGCCCCTCTCATACCGGTAAGGCATCATGTCACAAACACTTTCAAGTCTGAGCATTTCTGACAAACTAAATATTATTCAATGCCTTGAAAACGGCACAAAAGTTGAGGATATTGTCTGAGAGAGTAAGGCAATATTTATTTTCATTTTTTCTTTATTTATTGAATCCTTTCTTTATTGCTTTATTTCTTTATTGATTTATTTTTATTTGTTCCTTCATTCATTCATTCATTCATTCATTCATAACTTCACTCAATTACTCACTCCTTCCTTCTTTTCTTTTTTTCTTTACTTATTTATTAGTTTATTTAGTTGTGTATATATTCATTAATTCATTATTGTATTTTCTTGATATATATATTTCTTAGGAAATAAAATTAATTTGTAACAACGTTGCATCAGATTCGCTTTTTATAATGAATTAACAAATCTTTAATACCCATTCCCGTTGATAGATTTTTTACTGGGGAACGTGTACCATAGTACCACTACTCTACCAAAAGATGATGCTTGCCGATTGCAGGGGACTTGTTCCGCGTGTTATATATATGTAGGTGAATATCGACTTTATATTAAATCGACGGAGCAGTGTATAAAAGTTATTAAAATAGTTTTTTGTTTCTTCTAGGTGAAAATATTGCGAAGGGCATTGCAAAGCATGGCATTGCAATACTATGAAGTATTTATCTATCCATTATCTAATTCTTCAATTTCATTAATTAAATAGCTGATTTTTTGTTAGGAAGTCTTTGTAGTTGGAGTTGAGTTGATAACGGTGGAATATATTTTTATTTTGGTGTCTGCCTGTACTTTATATAAAACTTCTAAAAATACAGAAATGTTGGGGTGTAAAGAGGAAAAGCAATTGCTAAATTTGACATCAAAACGTTCCATGCGTTCAACCTTCTAAGACCATCCTTCAGGGTTTTTTGAATACCAAATTTGTAGTTTTCCAACACAATCAATTCCTTGTTCTTTTCACTCGTCATTTTTTCCACATCGTGTGTGTGTATGTGTGTATATATATATATATATATATATATATATATATATATATATATATATATATATATATATCATACGGAGGGGGAACCCGAAGGCTTACACTGCAACCTGAGGCTTATTGTGATTGCCACACCTATTCTGTGAATGATTTGGGTAGCCGCGGTCTTTTACACGTTCAGCATGCTGCATCGCGAACTGAACTCGGGCTATGGTATAGATGATGATATGTGAATTAATACTGGCGAAATGAGTCCGAAGTCCAACGCCGAAAATTACCCAGCAGTTCTGCTTCAATTGGTTGTTGGAAAACCCCGGAAAAACCTCAATCAAGTAACTTGTCCCAACCAAGATTTGAACCCTAGTCCGCTCGTTTCACGGCTAAGAAGCCTAACCGTTACTCCACAGCGGTGGACTTATAAATATTTCGAGCTTTTGTATATACATCAGTTGCTTTAAAATTTAATATAACTCTTGTAATTTACGAGAGAAGAGAGATAAACACAGTGTTAACACAGTATAAAGTCAGAACAGAAGAGTAATGGAACGGAGAAAAATTCTCTCCGGCGCCGGGATTTGAACCCGGGTTTTCAGCTCTACGTGCTGACGCTTTATCCACTAAGCCACACCGGATTCCACCCCGGCGTCGGAAGAATCGTTCCATTACTCTTTCATCATATGATGACGCAGAATATCTGCATGGAAATATCATATGTACTTCGGTACATTATAATAATATATATGATATGCGTAAATCACTTCGTGATTTAAGACGGCGCTTATTCCGTCGGATCCCGGCCAACTAGTCACTCATTACGAGTGCACCTCAGCACATGTGTGGACTTCGGTCCTAGGTTCATAGATATCTAGAAGGCGGCCACTAGAGGGAACCCAAGAGTTGGAACTTAAAACTGAGACGATTCTTCCGACGCCGGGGTGAAATCCGGTGTGGCTCAGTGGATAAAGCGTCAGCACGTAGAGCTGAAAACCCGGGTTCAAATCCCGGCGCCGGAAAGAATTTTTCTCCGTTCCATTACTCTTTCATCGTATGATGACACAGAATATCTGCATGGAAATATCATATGTACTTCGGTACATTATAATAATATATAAAACACTTTACTCTTGTTCCCTTCGAAAGCAAATTTATCATTTTTGTAGCATATTTTAATACCAGTATAGCCCATTCATATTTTAAAACAGAATTCATTAATTAAAATTAATTTTATATTAGTATTAACCAATTAAGTTAATGTTAATAGAAAAAATTCATTTTCGTTTTTCAATAAATCAAGGCTATTAGAGTTTGGATAATCTTTAACTTATTAACTAAACAAAATAAATGTTGGTACTCATATTAATGAGATGGATGAGCCTGCCGATTCTTGCACAGTTCTATATTTGGATGCATGCTGGTAAGCTTAAGTCGGAGATCGTCACATACATTGAGTCGATTTCGGTACTTTATTTTTATTAGAGTTAGTTATAAAAACCCTTTCTCACACAGATACGTAAAAGCAAACTGAATTATAATCTGTAAAGCACCATTGTACAGTTCACTATATTCTCTTTTCACTTGTGACAAGGTCCAGGAATTAACCATGCCTTCCCGCTTGGAATTTCATTTTAAGTCCGGTGTCATTCGAGAGTTCAATTAACTGTTCTCTTTCATTCAATGGAAGTTTGTTATTTTCAATATCGCAATGAAAGGGATCACGAACCCATGAAAAATTCGTCATATTTACTTGGAAAATAAGTTTCAAATTGTGACCTCAGAGTTTCGAGATGCGGACATATGTCCTTGCATAATTCTTTTCCAATAACGAAATCATTTTCAACCAAAAAAGATTCTAGAATTGGAAATGGTTTTATGGAACTGACACACAAACCAAGTTTCCTCTCGAACACTATTTTCTCACGCGTATTGAGAACAGTCAATGAATTACATTATAGAGAGAGATTCAGTTCGTTTAGCTTTGAGAATACATGTGAAAGATATGCCGTTGTACTCAGCCACTTGTCATCAGCTGATGTGCAAGGAAAAGATGGCGAGAAACACTACGTTCATAGTGATTTAAATCCCTCTTTTTGTTGCTGAGAGTGGAGTGGGAAGTCTATAGACAGGTAGGGTAATAAATTTCATAAGATGTCAGTACTGGGAGAAAAAGTGAAAGGTTATTGCCATGTGTCATTTCCAAACTCTGAGATTTTCAGCTATAGTGTGATATGCAATTCGTTTGAATTTTATTTTTTCTTCTGTCCTTTTTGAAAGACCACAAGGGCAGACGTCGGGGACCACAGGTGGTCCGCGGACCATAGTTTGAGAAATGCTGGCTTAGAAGATAGAGAAAGAAGTACTACAATTTTAAACATTTGTCAAGAACGATATTATCTCACACCATAACGATGATCGTTCTCCTCTCCTCTCCTCTCCTCTCCTCTCCTCTCCTCTCCTCTCCTCTCCTCTCCTCTCCTCTCCTCTCCTCTCCTCTCCACAATCTCGTTCGGTCTAAGAACCTATAGGTCTACAGCATCTCGCTACGGAATGGATATAGATTATAGACTACAGAGACGGTAGAAGCAGTAAATGACTAACAATTGGCTCCACTTTTCAACTACATGAATGGTGAGCGCTACCAGGTAACAATAGTTGACTTTAACTGAGGAGGTGAAAAGAATATGAAAGAAAATAGTCTGGACAATTTATGTGGAACTGTGATTGTTCCTGTTAGACCTACTACATAATATATGATGAGAAAGCATGTGTAATTTATAACGACACCATTTACTCTCCTCATGGTCTGTGTAAAGTAAAAACTGACGCGTGTGATACGGGCTCCCTGATCCAAGACACGCGAGCTCCAGAAGATTAAAGCGCCGACGTCTGATCTTAGAGCGAGCAGCTGCTGCTGCCCATCTAAAGGCGTGACAGACATTTAACCCCGTGACCAATACATCATCCGCTGGACGCTATTCCCTCACGCCACAAAACAACCCTCATAAATATCCCTTACTGGAGATCCAATAAGCTGGAAATAGAATTGCAGCCCCACGCATCAACTCAATCTTCCGGTCCCTACCAACAGAGGCGACCCCGGTTAACAGACTTCATCAACACTTCCTGTCACCAAGCACTTTTGCGAATGGAATGATGTAAAAAGTCACTCCATCCGCTACGTTTGTCTGTGTTTCTTCCAATAACAATAACTCTTGAACTTTCAGATCTAAACTTGGTAGCCTATAAAAGCTTCTCTTCTCTCTTTCTTCTTCCCTCCCTTTTATATATCTGCCGTGTCTTGTCAGTCTTCCTGCGTATTTTTCTTGTTGTCTTTTGACGTAGAAATGTTTCTCCTCATTAGGTATGAGATGTGGTAACTTGCTTGGGAATTTACCGTCAAAAGCAACTTCTCTCTTCTTGTTCTCCTTGCATTCTTTCTCCTGTAATCTCTTTGTTCTACTTGTATTCCCCTTTTTCTCCTTGTCTTCCTTACTTCTCCTTGTATTTCCCTTCTCCATATATTCCTCTTGTTCTCCTTGTCTTGTCCCTGTTCTTGTATTCCTATGTTCTCCTTGTCCTTGCATTCTCCTTGTCTTCACTTTGTTCTTCTTATATTTTCCTTAGTCTCCTTGTCTTCATCTTACTGTCCTTACCTTTCCCTGCCCTGCTTGCATCCCTTGTTATCTTTGTCTTATCCTTATCCTTGTCCTTGTTTCACTTCTTCACAGGATACATTCAAACCCTATGTAAGAGTGATAGGCTACATTTCCATTTTTCTGTCACAATCCTAGTCGAAAGCTCTGAATGTTTGCCTAACTATTCTATCGCTTCACGCAAAACAGTTGACAATGATATAATAATAATAATAATAATAATAATAATAATAATAATAATATCAACATTGAATTATAATGCTATTAATGATAATGATAATGTTATTCACTCTACACAATGGTTATTACTAGGGACCGGATTTTTATGTAATATCAAGGTGTGAAATATGTACATATTTATGTAAGAAAAATAGCTGAATATGAACCAAAATATGTAAAATCATGAAAATATTTAATATCAATATCTGGCGGGTATAGGATAGGTAAGACTCTCCAGTTTTTATCGTACACTTGACACATTACTATTGTAGTGAAAGCTTCGTCTAATTGCAATCCATGATTTTATTTTTGTTGTTAGGGTTGAAGATACAGGGACAATTTTAGTTAGTTAAAAGCAGTAGATAAACTCACTTGCACTTTATACTGTAAGTACTAAAACTAGAGAACTGAGTGAAATGAATGACACAACAGTATTGGAAGCACTGTTTCGCTTTACTGGATTAGGAGAAAATAAGAGGAGATGTGGGACACATGCATTTTAGCTGCTCTCTGTAAGAAACAAAGTACCTACTAAAACCTCAAACTATAGGTATTTACAAACTGTTGTTTGAAAAGTGATATTCCTTCTCATTTAGAAGGGTAGGATTATTCCAGCCGAAAACCATACTTTCTAATTGCTCGGAAAATCCCATTTCCGAATAGGTCTACTAAATTTAAAGTAAAGAGGTCAAACTGAAAAGCTATTTATTTAAATCTTTCAACATCTTTCCAGTTTGTTCCTTTACTCCAGGTTCTTTTCAGAAGTCGGCTCCTTTATTGCGGCTCATGTCAGACTTGAGACGGGTTTTCCCTGGAAGGATTATGAAGAGGGTGGGTAAGGTTGCAAATTGCATGGGAACGCCTTGTTAAGAGTGTGCAGAACAATTATAGTTCGAGACAAATCTTGTCATCCTCATCCCACTCCACCGCAAGAAGGCAACGCTACTTTCTGAGTGATTTTTACAATACAAGGTAGTTGTAGAGAAAGGTTGCCTTTTGTTCACTCATATTTACAGTGGGTGGTATGGAGTAAGTGCTACTATTACTTCCTGGAACTAAGGACGTTATGTTTCGTCCCGAAATATATCCTTCCTTGGGTGGGTAAAAAGGCTTTTTAAATCTGTGTATTTCAAAATGTAAACTTCCCCGCAGAAGTTTTTTTTTTTCTTTCCTTTTAGAGAAGTAAAAATGAATAAAACCCCTAAAGATGTAGATTTATGTAATACCAAGCCATAATATGTAATGTGGGGTAAATATATAAATGTGTAATATCAAATTTTAATATATTAATGGTAATAACAAGACTGGGAAAGATTTGTTATTTATATACGGTTAGGTTGAAAGGAATATAATATGTAATTACATAAAAATCCGGTCCCTAGTTATTAAATGTAACTTATGTTCTCATTTGGCGACTGCTTGGTGTCCTCGGTGAGCATTTTGAAAGAAACTAAACTATATGTTTCACTTAGAATCGTAGTTTCATTTTAACCGTTCTTTCATTCATTTTTCTAATAAGTTTTTTACTGTTGGGAAGTGTCATGATAAGTTGATATACTACTTCCGGACTAACGACAGTTGTCCTGAGTTGATTCATTTTCTAAGTACACTTGGTGAATCAGTTACTATTTTTTAAGAAGATAACGGAGAACGTAGCAAGTGTTTGATGATGAAATTCCTGTGGTTCTGACTCATTTGTAGATAATTTTGTGTTTCCTCTACAAAAAGAATTAAATCGTTTGTGCTAAATATGTTTCGTCCTTGCTGAATGCAAGCTGGAGATTTCATTATTAACATATGCTGTAGACGTTGAGCTTGCCGTGATCCATATAGCTAACCGCAGACCATCTGAGATTCGTAAAGTAAAAAGTGAGTATGAAACAGATTTTGTTTTAGTACGATAGTTGTGTCTTCATTCTCGCTTTTTAATTGTCGTAAGTCCAAGCTCTTATGGCTGAATAGCACCTGTGGTTCAAGAGAAACTTCAAATAAATATATACTTTTTAAATTTGTTTATTTTACGGTTTTATCAACAGCGTTTGTTATCTAGCGTCTGACAAGCGAACATTCTCATTGGGGCAGATTAAAAAGTTATTTTTTTCCTTCCAACATGTTAACAATATCAAAACAAATGCTTATACAAATTTTGGACATTCGAACGCCATTACCAGGGCTGCAAAAAATAAGTTTTCCTGGTGTCGTTTATAGAGAAAAAAAAACACAATTTCATGGAAAGATTTGTTGAAACAGATACAGCAATTTCTGAGATATTTTTCAACTTGTTCCCCAGCCGGAATTGATATTTGTCGTATCATGAGAATAACTTTCATAATCCTGTGTCCTGTCGCCTGGAATCGGAACCAATGTGTAACAGCCATCTGCACCTCTCTGTCGATCCCATGGTACGACAAATGTCTCAATTTCAGTGGGGAATATGTTGAAAAATAGCTCAAAAGATCTGTTCCAATAATTTTTTTTTCAATGAAATTGTGTTGTTTTTCTTTCAGGGCAACTTATTTTTTTACGGCCCTCGTAATTGCGTTCGAGTAGCCAAAATTTGTACAAGCACTTGTTTCGACATTATTAACATGGTGGAAGAAAAAAATAACTTTTTTATCTGCCCCCATCGGAATATTTACTTGTGAATGAAGTGAAGTTGATAATTCCAGCGAGGGTCCAGCGCCGAAAGTTTCCCAACATTTGTTCTTAAAGAGTTGAGGAAAAACACCGGATAAACCCCGAACAGGTAATTTGTACTAACCAGGATTTGAAACCGGGCCCGCTCGTTTCACGGTTACTCCACAGTCGTGTACATATAATTGTTATAAAATCTGTTCTATTACGTGGTGTTTTTTGAAGGCAAGGTATATTTGAACTATAGTCTAAATGAAAATTGTACTTTTGTTAAATGAATACTCATCAAAATATTTTCTATTCTGGATCAAATGTCAGCATACATTCCCTATAAATCAATGAGGTCAGGATTAGATTCCAGAAGAAGAGATTCACTTTCATACATATCGATTAGAAGTGCGTGCTTCGTCTCGTCATTCTTCTGTGCTTTGTTGTCATTCTGATCATATGCCCAAAAAGTTTTAATTATTGAAAATGTCTAGTGTTGATCAAACTCCTCATAAAACTGAGAACGGAATCTTTCGAAAGATGAAAATTCTCACGTTTATTACAAAATAAACAAATTAACATGTTACTTCTTTCTAAACGCTAACTTCAAATAAGTTCAACATATCTCCGGTTCAGAAAATATTCTCAGTATAAACATTCTGTATGATAATTTCTTGTTTATTTTTTCAGAGACAAAACGCTTTTTCTGACAGCTATTTTTTCAACTGCTCAAAATAGTGACAGAAAGTCAAGATCAGTGCTGTAAGGAAAGTAAGGAAGATGGACTTCGCAATGATTTATAGCAGTATGAAGAATAAAGTTTACATGCAAAAGTCTGTCACCTTGGGAAACATTCCAAAAAAAATGTCGACGTTTAGATAGATTATTGCATGTTTTTAATTTATGTTTTCTCATGATTTCATTTTTAAACTGTTGCTTTGCATTTAAAAAATCAAATAACTGTACGCATCTCTACGTTGGATATATTTTCAATTAATCACGTCAAGTATCACGCATAAAATGTATAATCGTGATTCACAAGACAATGTATTATTAAATAAAGGATTAGAATTGTGTGATTGTTGCATAGAAATTCTCGTTATCATTATTAACATCATCACTTCTTGGAGTGTGATTCTCCTGTTCAGGCCTCTAGCTGTTATGAATCCCATCGTCTTCTTAATTGTCCTAATTCTCGTTTACCAGTTGGACTGTAGGCGTGAAATACGGGATTCTTCCTTTCTAAGCACATGAGTTTCGTTTGTTTCTGTAGTATGTACGTAGTTGTTTTAAAGGAGACATGTTCAACTCTTCTGATACCCTCGTTTCTGTTTCATTCAATTATTGTAAAGTATTTTTATTGTCCTAAAAATGTAATTTCGGATAATGAAATTACATTCCAAATATTAATGGCATGCCTCATTTCTTTACAAGAACAAAGGAACTTTTAACAATACTAGTCGTTTCTTTTCTTGTGACTCTAATGACATCCTAAATAGTTCAAGTCTGATGTGTCCTCAAATTTATTTATCTAAATTAATTTTTTTAATTTAGATTCAGTAATTTTCGATGAATACAACAACTTTTGTTACTGGCGTAAACATTTCAATATTGTAGCGATTAGCATACATAATTCTTGAAATGTAGGCCTTTTTACACTTTTCTGGAGGCAATCTTCATGTTCTTGTACATTTAACATGATTACCATAAACACTAGTATAATATTATAGTTTATTTTTATTTCTGAATATACTTTCCTGTAAGAGTCTGACAACATCAAAGTTTATTAATAAATGGTAATAAAAGTATTAAATTTATAGAATATTTGGGATAAATTCGATTAAGGGACACTAGGACAAAAAATGACCAAAATATCATTTTTTTTTGTACGAAAATATTACTTGGGATCTTAGCAAGTTGACTGTAGCCTCCTGGAACGATTTTTATATAAAGCCTGCTCCACAAGTTGCTATTGTATCTGTTTACACATATTTGCCTTTTCTCGAAACTACATTTTTGAAATTCAACATGCTCCGTGCGCATGCAATTGTAACCAAAATCAATGAAAAATTCGTAACCTGTCCTTGCATATATTATCTGTGATCTAACGTTGAGACGTTTTAATTGACTTGAAAATTGGGAGCTAAAGAAATTATTATGTAAATAAAAAGTATGCGTAAATAAATGTCTGGTTGTGAAAAATTTATTGTGCCGAAACTAAAATATAGGGCTATATTATGAATTTCTGAATGTTAAAATATTGCTCGTGGATCTGGGTCCATATGAAAAAATAAGAATTTGCTGTATTTGAATGTAATGGGCATGAAACATTTTGATTATATCACTAATTTGCATAACTAAAATAAAATTTACTTCGAAACTAATAGGCAATTGAGCCTAAAATTTGCACACACGTTGTCCTAAATGCAGTTAACAAACAATAAAAAAATAATTAATCGGATTAAAATTGTACAAATTTCAAAACTCAGACCTAGTGTCCCTTAACACCTTCAATTCTTTTTCTGTGTGAAAAGAATTTATAATGTACAAATTCAAGAGTTTTTGAACTGAATTATTTCCTCCTCGAAAAATTTGAGGTTGGAAATACTTTCCATGCAAGAGTCATCATTTATGAGACCAGAATACCTTTCTCTAACAGTTTGGATCCACTGATTCATATTTTAATATATACAATTTGTAGACTGTGTTTTGAAATATTTGATATATAGATAATTTTTAATCTCTTCTTTAGGGACGCTGTATAAACTGCGTGATTATCTAGCGTCAATGAAATTGATAATAGCGACTGACACTTGGCAAGATCAATCCTAGAATTCATGATGGGAGTACCTGATACAGTATTTTCCTTAAAATTGGAAAAACCAATTTCGTTAATCAGGTCAAATGGGATTCGAACCCACGCCCGAGAGCAGCCATTGAATAAAAGTCGAGTTTACTTCGATGGTCTTCTCGATAATACAACATTAATTTCGTTTTCTTTTCTTGAAGAGTGAATCACATGACCCACGGATGAGATTGGTCGAATTCTTCTAGTTTCTTTTGTGTCAATCACTCTGTTACACTAAACCTCACAACCACTCTCGTTCAAACATTTCTCTTTCACTTATTTATGGACAATTTCGGGTATTTTCTCGTAGACTGCTGATAATTTGGTTTATTTGTTCATTTTTGACGTCTTCAGATATGTTCCATTTGAAATCCTATCTTGATTTTCATACACTGAAAGTGTTGAGAACTCTATTTATGAGAGAGAATTCATTGTCCTAAGTGTTAGGATAATAAAGAAGGATGTGCAGAGTTGAATTTTGACGTGTGTGTAAAATTTTGGTACATTTTTGTCACTTTTCATTTTGAAGTAGTAGGCATAGGGGTTTGAGATGGGCAGGACATGTAGACGTATGGGCGAATCCAGGAATGCATATAGAGTGTTAGTTGGGAGGCCGGAGGGAAAAAGACCTTTGGGGAGGCCGAGACGTAGATGGGAAGATATTAAAATGGATTTGAGGGAGGTATGATATGATGAAAGAGAGTGGATTAATCTTGCTCAGGATAGGGACCAATGGCGGGCTTATGTGAGGGCGGCAACGAACCTCCGGGTTCCTTAAAAGCCAGTAAGTAAGTAAGTAAGTAAGTAAGTAAGTAAGTAAGTAAGTAAGTAAGTAAGTAAGTAAGTAAGTAAGTAAGTAAGTAAGGCGTAGAGGTTTAGGAGCCGTTGGATTACTTTTCTCTTCGGTTGAAATTCATGATATGAAATGCATGATGCTTTCCCCAAGTTTCATATACGAAAATCTCTGTTTGATTGTGAAACATAACAAACGCTAGATGACTAGATAATGAATTACGACGATGGTAATGAGTTATAAGATTGGAGATATTACTGGACAAAACATAAGTAAAGTGAAGGGAAATTTGTGCAAACTAACGTTCATTTTTCGACCTAAGACACCTTTCACATGTTTATAATTTTTGTAAACTGTAAATTATGTTTGTAAATTGTAAACTTCCGTTTCACAATCTGTGTTTGTAAAATTGGATTTTACAAAAAAAAAAAAAAAAAAAAAAAAGGTTAAATCTTTACAAACGAATTTTGCACACTTTACAAGTGTTTTGTTTCACAGTGAAGTACAGTAGTAATTAAAAAAAAAGTGTAAATTCTTCTTGTAGAGCTAGCGCAAGTTCTACTGTTGTTCTTAGATGTGTAAGATATTGAATTTAATAAAGAAGAACTAGCAAGACATTCATATCATTACATGAATACATTGAAGACCATGAAATGATTCCTGATGCAATGGAAGAACTGATGCAAGATAGAGAACATAAAAATTGGGGCCTAACCTCAAAATAACTTTGTATTTTTTATCATTGGATGAGTACTGAGGTCAGTTCCAAGCAATAGCAGAAATTTATAGTCTTTCTAAGCCAGTCATTTCTAACTGGCCAACCTGTGACGTCGGAGCACGTTTCCCCTTTCGGAGCAGAGCTAGTAGAGCACATGAGGGAGGGTAATGTTGTGTCTCCGCTATTTAAACATCTGGGGCCATATTCATAGACATTCTTAGCGCGGGCTTCCGGTGGATGATCAGCGAACTAACGTTTTTCGTATTCATAAATCAGTGTTAGCGATATGATATGATATGAATCCTGTACAAGTAATCACTCGATAACCGAGGCTAGTTTAGCACGCTCGTAGCGCGGGCTAGCGAAATATCTATGCATAGCACCCGTGCATTCCTTCCACTGCCACTTCCACTACTTTGTTCTTATAGCTATGCTTCTCCTCTAAAGGAGCTCAAGAGCAGAGACGTGTGACCTCGCAGAGCCTGCAGTTGGAAATGCCTGCTCTAAGCCTTTAATGCGCAGATATTCTTTCTCTCCCTTATCTATATCAAAACTGCAATTTTATTTTCATTTGTAATATGGAAAGAACCCATGTTGAACTGTTCTGAATCTATCGAATTTGGTGTTTGCTATGATCTTTTAATTGTAGACCAATGACTTCACGAAATTCAAGTGTCGGCAATATAGCGAAATCTGAAGACGTTTGAATGTTTCTTTATTGACATTTTCTGTTTTCTGTTATTGAAATATGGTTTAGCGAACTTATATATTTCATTTTAGAGTGTAGTAAAAATACGACGACTTTATATCTGAATTTTAGCTTTTCCTGAACTGTCGTTAGCGACATTGCTTATAGCATGATCGCGTTTCTAAATTTATTTAGCCGATTTTATGAAGCTTGTCGAACTTCAGCAATTGATAAGACGGTATTATGTAACAGAGTTTGCAAGCATTTGTAGACTGCTCTTTTAGACCTAATTTCTGTTTTGTGAACTTGTAATTTGTTAACATTATAAAACGGGCCTCAGGTGTCTTCCAAGACTCATACACAGTCAGAAAACGAGTCAAAACGCGTTACAAACGTCCGTAACCACACCTCAATTGACAAGTGAGTGGTATAATTCGCTTTTTGTTTCAAATAAGACTTTGCGTAGCGTCCTCAGATATGTAGTTTGCCCATCCTTCAATTGAAGGATTGGTTACAGCTGACTCTTTCGAGCTAGATTCGTCACTCGTATAGAATGCAGGTGGCGATTAACCTCTTTTGGTTGCCTAGTCCACTCCCCATACTTGTATCTTCCTCTTGTGACTTTCGTTTTATGAAGTGCTCGTTATGATTCATACCAGCAATAGATCATGGTGTACTGGGTTTTTATCTCCCTATTGGTTATTTTAAAACTCTAATAGCCTGAAAATTGCCACATCTCAGTGAGTCTCTATTTAATATTTATTTCTCAGTTTTTACTATATATTATTATTTTACGATGATAATATGCGAATTCTGGGACACTAAAGTCTGTTCATTGTACTGAAATCCTGACGTCAAACAAAACAAAACAAAAAACAAATTATATTCATCTGCAACCGAAAGCTGTGATTGAAGCAATAACATAGGATACTATTTTCAAGTGTCATATGGCAAAGTACTACGCGTTCAATGTTACACGACCGCTGAGCGATGATGTCGCCACTATCTTTGTACACAAGAAATCGTAGGCGGTTACGGAGCGCGCGGCGTTCAGGAGATCAAAACATTCGTGGAAGGATGTGACACACTCTGCTAGTTCGCAGAATCAACACCGGTCAATTTACAACGGACGGGTAGTACGAATGCCAGTTCTGCATCATTAAAGTTGATTGAAATTATTATAGCTAATAATTTTAAAGTCACGTGAGATGATTGAATTATGCTTACTAAATCTGTGTCGTGTTCACTCACCTCTAAAGAACTTACATCATAATAGGTACTTATCACAAGTCTATCCATCGTTGACTCACATTAACCATCCAAATCCCACATATTTTTTTATTCTCTGATTACATGACGAATTGCACACGACACTTGTTCTTAAGCTGCTACATCTCACGTACTGAGCTGTTAAACTGAAAGATTTTGAATTTTAGGGATTGCACTATGCACAGTGGGCCAGAATCTCAGTATAGCTGGAAAAAAATATTTTTCGAAGTCACTGAAGTTGATGTTTCTGCCTGTAAACACTAACCAGATATCTGCACTTCAGAAATCCGCAACGCAGAAAGCGATTCGGAAGATTCGAAAAGATTAACAACAGTAAATACATAGCGGAAGTTCATGACTGATGAACATCCGGGCGGTCCGCACCCTGTTGTGCGTTGGAGCGATGCAAGGGAATATCGTTCTGTGTTATGCAAAAAAAAAAAAAAAATGTTTTATTTAACGACGCTCGCAACTGCAGAGGCTTAAGCAAATATGTCTTAAATTCCACGTGGAACGTCTGTCCAAAAGTATGAACTTTTGGTTTATATAAAGTTTAATTAATATATTTCATGTTAATACTGTAATAATAATGTTCGGAATTACTGAATTGAAAATTGAATTTTCGGTCATGAAGTTCATTTTTATACTGAGATTTAAAAAAATCGACACTTACTCGCACGGAAATTTTTTGACCAAAATATAAACAACATTTGGGGTTTAAATTCCATATTGCGGTTTAACGGCATGCGCGCTTTTTTTTTTTTAAATAAATTCTTTTATTTTAGGTGACTGCCAGCAAAAGCTGCCTTCAGTGACTCGTAAACAGTTACAATATATAAATGAATACTCGAGAAGAAAAGCTATTCAGAATAGTCATATGAGTATGTATGAACTTCATGACCGAAAATTCAGTTCTTAATACAGTAATTTCGAACATTATCATTACAATATTAACATGGAATAAACTAATTACACTTTATACAGACCAAAAGTACATACCTTTGGGCAGACTTTCCACGTGGAATATTTTGCTTAAGCATAACAGAGAACTATATTTCCTTGCATCGCTCCAACGCACAACTGGGTGCGGACAGTACGGATGTTCATCAGTCATCAACTTCCGCTATGTATTTACTGTTGTTAATCTTTCCGAATTCCTTTCTGCGTTGCGGATTTCTAAAGTGCAGATATCTGGTTAGTGTTTACATTGTAGAAAAATCAGCTTCAATGACTTCGAAAATATAATTTTTTCCAGCTAGATTGAGATTCTGGCTCATTGTGCAATGCTGTTTTGGAAATGTTAAAATAGTGTAAAAAACTGTGACCTTATTTTTATTTCTAACCGTGGATCACAATTTTCACTTACAGATTAAACAATTCTTCAAGGTGCAGCGACATACGTAAAGCTATTAGATGTCACAGGTAGCTTCTGCCCGAGTTACATCCATCGAAGCACGGTCGTATTGTGTTGTGTAACTGTCTATACTCTATCTGAAGTAAAGCTTGCTTGTCAGTAGTCTACATTATTCCACTTGGAATACTTCTCGTGTATCAGCCAGGTGACTTGGATAGTTACTTCCAAGCTTTCGATGACTAGCTGCACGGCAGGCGGTCGGGACTAGGAACTAGCTCCTGATTGGCCCTCAGCGGGAAGCCTTACTGACCGCTTATATACCGGCTAGATATGGTTCCACGGCACTTCAATCCCTGAAGAAGATGGCAGAGCTAGCCATCGAAAGCTTGTAAGCAACAAAACAACTCACCTGGTTGAGAACCCGAGAAGAATTATTCCACATCAAACGCCGGGAAAGCCTCAAAACCTACATCATTCCACTTCTCACATACACTTTTGTATTTTAATATAATTATATATTTTTGAAACAGAATGTATTTATCTGTTGAAGTATACATGGAAATAGGTACGATCGGAAACAATATATTATGGAAATACAGGTATTTACGCTCCACGTTACAAGTGTTCACAAAAATCGTTCTACAGATGACAACGATATCTGAGATCTGTATTCTAATACAAGGAAAAACAAAGTAAACATTTACGTTGACATCAGAATAAAAAACACAGTCGGGCTCGGTAGCATAGTTGGATAGCGCTGGCCTTGTATGCTCGAGATTGCGGGTTCAATCCCGGCCCAGATCGATGGCATTTAAGTGTGTTTAAATGCGTTAGGCTCATGTCAGTAGATTTACTGGCAAGTAAAATAATTCCTGCGTGACAAAATTCCGACACACCGGCGACGCTGATATAACCTCTGCAATTGCGAGCGTCGTTAAATGAACCATAATTAAATTAATTAAACACAATCAACTGATTGCACGAGTAAGACTAGTCTAAAGAATAGGTCAGTTGTTTGAATAATCAAATTAGTAGTTCGGACAAATCATGATGAGCTCATTATGGAACAGAGGAGATGATCATATAAATAACATCGTTTATCCATGACCATAACGAAAAACATGCCTTTACTAAACACTTTTGCGTTTGTAAAGTAGGCTTTTATTCAACATTACTTTATTTCACAAGTGAGATAAAGACTTTACCTCACAGTTTGAACCTTATCTCACAGTTTATTAGTATTTTCCTAGTACCGGGATGCACACGTATACTTTTCCATTGAACTATTACTCAAGAAGTTACTACCTCTACTTCTTTATTACCATTTCAATATACATACACTCAATCTCCTTCTCTTTTCTCTAACTACGTTGTAATTTGTGCATTGCATCCATATCTAATATGCATCTTTTTAAAATTTTGTAATAATTTATCTTTTGGGATGCGAGGAGACTTGAACCTGCGAAGTTGGGTTTATAGGTTTTTAAAACAACACGCGTTAGCCAACTGAGCTAAATAGACACGATGATTAATTAAGTTTTAATATTACTCTTAAGTTTACGGAAGTAAAATGTGAAATTATTTTAATCACACTAGTCCAGTGAACACTTTTAAATAATCCCTGAAACTTCAAAAAGACGAAAATACACGTTTAAAATGAAAATATATATATATATATACATATATTAAAATTATATAATTAATTATAATTTGTTATTTATCCAACGTCTTAGATACCATTCTTTACTAATCATGGCCTCCTACATCGTGACCTACCTATTACACATATCGATTCTAAAATCCATGCCATGATATGTGATTACATGAGGACTTATTTTCGACATATTTTGTTTTATAAAACATAATTTTTCGTTATGGTCATGGATAAAATTACGTATGGTACCATAAATAACTATTTCTATATTTCTCCATAGCAAGTAGGCCTAATTAGTTAAAGTACTGTAATAGTGTAAAGGCTTGGTTTTTCTGAACCGACGCATGCGAAGTGGGACGTGCGAGGCCCGCCTCGCACAAATCCGGACTACACGAGAGATAGTGAGTGGTTTCTGTAACTGCGAGATGCGAGGTCTGCGTACCTAGCAGCCATAGAAACCACTCACTATCTCTCGTGTAGTCCGGATTTGTGCGAGGCACGTCGCATGCGTCTGTTCAGAAAAACAAAGGTTTTAGTGAAGCTTGCGGTAGCGTCGCGATTAAGGCGTAATGCGGAGACCACACAGAGCGCGATGTTCTCTACTCACTACAATGTAGCTATCTTTATTCGCAGTTGGACTGGCCGCACAAAGCTGCGTACGCGATGTTCGCTATCTTAGCTGCGTCATGGAGTTTGATTTTTGGCTATATTTTCAAAACGTCCACACCTGTGGAGTAACGGTTAGCGCGTCTGGCTGCGAAACCAGGTGGCCCGGGTTCGAATCCCGGTCGGGGCAAGTTACCTGGTTGAGGTTTTTTCCGGAGTTTTCCCTCAACCCAATACGAGCAAATGCTGGGTAACTTTCAGTGCTGGACCCCGGACTCATTTCACCGGCATTATCACCTTCATATCATTCAGACGCTAAATAACCTAGATGTTGATACAGCGTCGTAAAATAACTCAATAAAATAAATATTTTCAAAACGTCGCTGTGTACGGGCATGCGCAATAGACCATTGGACAGGTTTCTTTCACATGAAGTGCAGAACTCGCATTCAGGTTGCAACAATCACCTTCACGACTTGTTTTCTGCGTATTTTCACTTGAATAAAATGATGCATATTGTGAATATGAGCAGTTAATTGAAGAAGTTAGGAAGTATGCATGCTTGTGAAAGAAAGCCCTAGGTCATATTTCTATATTTTTATTGCATATAAATCCCAATAACAATATGTAAATATATTTTTTAATGTGGGAAATTTAATCAGTGATATATGTCGTAAAAGTGTAAATATAAAAAGGAAAATATTTTTTATCTTTCATCTGAGCCCGAGACTCATAAAACATGTTATTATACATATTATAATCACAAGCAAAATATTAATTCATTTTCAGAAGCACTCTTCTGGTGATCCAAATACTCTCATCTCAGTTAACAAGACAAAAATGGATGTTAACTTAAGAAAGATCCTTATAAATCTAAAATTTGTTTCCCACAAAGTAAAATGGGAGAAACCAATAGTCTTTCAAGAGAATTTGGTATAGCAACTGTAGTGGTTGAAATACAGTGTTTGTCTTGACTCACCCTTTTGTCTTTATTGCTGCAGAAGTTTTGTGTAAAACCACAGGGAGTGAAGGGACATCTTGACTTTGCTTTTATTAATAAAGGCTTTAAGAGTTACAATAAAGCTCATGAATATTTCCATAATGATAAAAAATTCAAAGGACATCAAAAGGTGTTCTTGTTTTGTATATTTTATTTGCCTCAATCTTAATTTTTTTAATCTCTGTTTATCTCAAGATATCTGTCCAAATAATTTAAAGAATGCAACAGTAATTTCATTCATAACTCTCAGGAGATAAAAAAAAAAACATGAACCCACTTCACTTATATCAAACTTTGCTAATATTATAAAAAAATATATTAATCACAGCTAGTTAATTATTTACAAAATATATTTTATTCAGCAACCAATGCGTTGTCGACACAATAAAAGCACTAGTGATGCCATCTTTTAAGTAACCCAAAAAATAATAAATGAACTAGATTCTTCCCATAAAATAATGTTAGGTATATTTTCTTTGAATATAGAGAGTGCTATTTTATCCATGACCTTAACAAAAAACATGCGTTTACTAAATACTTTTGCGTTTGTAAAGTAGGCTTTTATTCAACATTACTTTATTCCACTAGTGAAATAAAGACTTTACCTCACAGTTCATTAGTATTTTCCTAGTACCCGGGCACACACCTATAGTTTTCTATTCAACTATTACTCAAGAAGTTATTAGATGTCACTACCTCTACTTCTTTATTACCATTTCTTAAATCTCCATACACTCAATCTCCTTCTTCTTTCTCTATCTACCACTACTCCTACATCGTAATTTGTGCATTGCATCCATATCTAATATGTTTTTTTTTTTTTTTTTAATAATTTACCTTTTGGGATGCGAGCAGACTTGAACCTGCGAAGTTGGGTTTATAGGATTTAATAACAACACGCCTTAATCAACTGAGCTAAACAGACGCGATGATTAATTACATTTTAATATTCCTCTTAATTTTACAGAAGAAAATGTGAAATTATTTTAATCACATTAGTCCCGTGAACGTTTCTAAATAATCCCTGAAACTTCAAAAAGATGAAAATACACGTTTAAATGAAAAAAAAAAAAAAAAATATATATATATATATATTAAAATTATATAATTAATTATAATTTGTTATTTAACCAACACCTTAGATACATACCATTCTTCACTATTCATGGCCTCCTACATCATGACCTACCTACACGTATCGATTCAAAAATCCATGCCATGATATCTGATTACATGAGGACTTATTTTCGACGTATTTTCTTTTATAAAACAAATTTTTTTATGGTCATGGATAAATTACGTATAGTACGTGTGAGTGTGAACTTCATTGCATAAAGATGCACTTACCTCACAAGTACCAAAAATAATTACGTATTTATAGGTTTTCTGCAGATATAACATTTTTCTTACTATGTTGGATATAAAAATGAACAAATATGGTGTGCAATGTATAAGAATATAGGAAATGTTCATTGTAGCCCAGCTGTGGTTCTAGATCACAAAATTTACAGAGTGAGGGGCATCTCCTAACGAAATTCTCTAGCTCCGCCTATGCATTGGCAGTTGTTGTAGCCAAGCATAACTGACTCCAGAGATCTACATTTTCTGATCTCGAAAGATACTGCTTTGAGATTCAAGTCAGTAATTCCAAAAAGGGTGAATAAATTAATTGTGAATACACGGTTGAAAACCGAAATTATTATAAACCTAAACATCGTGGAAACCTGAAATCTCGTAGGATTGCAACATTTTTTTCTGTACTAATTACACTCTCGCGTACCGGTGCACAATGAGAGATTTATTTGGTTCTCTCACACGTCTTACGAAATTATGAGAACTGCGCACTTGGCAGTGAGCGATGTTTGTTGAGTCGAGAGAGGAGTCAGCGTGTTGTATCAGGCTGTAATTGTCCGGCAGGCAGGCGAGGGTGGCTCCCAGGAAGCTCTTCATCACGCCACCCTCCTTCATTATCTTTTTCAGATTCACACACGTTCAGCTCCGCCCGTCCTTGTCACACGCCTTTTCGAATAGGATGCATTTAGACACTTGAAAACAGTACACGTGTTTTAAACTGGTAAAGGAAGGTATTGGTAAAGTGTTATCACGAATGTGCATGTGCATGTGCATGTGTAAGAGTGAGGAGAGAGAGATAAATATATAACTTACTGTATATTCAGCAGATAATGGGTCATTTGCAGAATTTGTATAACAAATTTTGTCCATCAATTCTTACCCTTCCCATTATTGCATTTATAACAATAGAGTTATAAATTCCTAAGAGTGAGTAGTTTCAATACTAATGTAGTAAACGTCACAAGAATTATTTCCTTCATGTGAAATATTTCACGAGAATAAAATAAAATTCTCGTAGTGACAGCTAAAATGCCGTGTCCACACTAGTTAAGTTTTTAAAATGGAGCATGATTATGTCAAGATAAAGGTTTTTTAATAATGTAATCGAAAAAAAAATTAAAGAAGCATTTGATATTATAAAAACTTCTTCATTTACGTTTGAGTTTATATTTCCTTAAACATGATTACATAATTACTCTAGTCCAGTAAGTCAGTCAGGACTGTCACACCATTCTGTTCCAATGGATACACAGATGAAAAGAAATCCCACAGATGTCAGCACAAGCCAAGATGATGCACAAATACCCATTTTGATTGTACTGCTATGTTCACCTATTTTGATTTGGCGAGTTTGTGTGTCATATTCTTGCTTAATGTTTTAGTCTAAGCGTGGATTTTTACTCTGTCAGATCTGTTTGTGTTGTGTTTTCCACAAATAACGACATATAAAGTCAATTTCATGTTGTAGTTTGCCGATAAGCTATTAATATTTGACTATAATTGTTTGTTTACTATGCCGCCTTTGCTTATCTTAAGTATCAGCCTAGCATCAAGTAGGAGCAGATCAACACACGTCAAACCGTAAGTCATTTTCTCTCATAACAGTCATTACCTCAAGCAGTTTCAACCAAAATTAAAACAACACCTGCTAAATTTTCAATTCAATTTATTAATATTTATGCATATTGTTACAGACACGCAAGGCTGTACTATGGACCCGACAACTTCCATCTTGTATCAGTAATATATATATATGATTTACATCAATTTATCAACCACAATTGGATGAAACGTTTTAACAACATACATTTTAATAAAATATAGACATGTTAGTGACAAAACGATACTCTGCTTTAATCCGTTGTCAAACATCAAGATCAACAGAAACTGCCCTACTCAACGAAGTCCAAACCGGCAAACACAGCCAACAAGTGTTCAAAGTGTTTTTAAATTTTTTAAAGTGTTTCTACAAAGTTTTCACATTTCTATGACTACATTTATAGTTGTATACAATTCTTAAATAGTTTTATATATTTTATATTATACCACATGAACTGCAAGTGATTTTAACCTAACATAATATGTATATCATAGATCAACTTAAGTTAAGTCCAATGCAATCACACTAGTATGACCCGAATATCATCATATTAAGTTCCATCTAATAGGCAAGGTTTTCATTATAAATGTTAACTTAACACTTCACATCTGAAGATGATACACATGTATCGAAAACGTTAATGCAAATCATTTACTTTTAAGATAAGCAAAGGCGGCATAGTAAACAAACAATTATAGTCAAATATAAAGTCAAGATCAGGAGGACTAATAGTGCACGTGTGCAGTAGTTAACTTGCTATTTTGAAGATTTTTTAAGCAAAAAAATTTTAGGTTAACACATGCTTATGTTTGCTTTGTCATGTCTGTTACATCATCCAAAACAGTGCTGTAAAGCAAGGTGAGTGTACAGTGGCTGATTACTATGGCAGAGACATTGCACTACATTAATACATGCAGAATATGCACTAAATAGTACTTTAATTTTGACGTTCTCAATCGTCCATTTGTTATAAAAATTTTGCAAATGACCCACATACTTTTAACAGAGACAATAAGGGAAGTTAGTAGTAAAAAAAATTGTATAGGCCTATGTGCGCTTCTATGTTCTTGGACCTGGAATAGCAGTGTGATTCCAAACCTGTTGACCACATTCCTCCTTTAAAAAGTAGGCTGTTTCAGTAAAGGGGCTGAGATGATTAAAAAAAACAGAATGAATAATTAAGTGAGACTAATCAATATATTTCATACAATGGACGGATTTCTTCACACTTGAAGTGCAAGAGAAATTTTTGGTGAAAAAAGATACTTGACGCTGACTTACATACAGATGAGGAGGCGAGACCTGGCATATGAGCTGTACGAGAGGGGAAAGAATGAGCTATCAGAAAGAGAGTTTGTTTCAGTTATTATATGAATTTATCAACACGCAAGTTCATCTCAGACTTAATCCTACCTTCCCTCTCCATACCGGTCGGTGATATACCACGGCAATGAAAAAGGCGCAGGACAGGTCTTGCCTTCTCTGCTGTACTCTGCTCAGATGCGTTTTTGTTATTTTTATATAATTTTAAAGTAACTTTAAGTACAGAGGAGATTGGCTTAATGACATTAAGTTATGAAATAACACAATAGCTGGAAGCAGTGTTCTGTCTGCTTCCTTTTTAGCTGCATATTCATAAATTTTGTGTAACCTCTTCAGCGCCCTTGAGATGTGATTAGAAAATGGCGATATCGCTATGGATGGAGTTCCCATGAATGGACTGCATTTTAAAATGGATCATTCATGGAAACCAATTCCCTTCAGGAAACAATCAAAATCAAGACTACTGGTTTTGTTTCATGTGTGAAGAAACCATCGAGGAAAATATGATTCAGTGTATGTCTTGCAGGAAATTGGTAGACTACATGAAACTTGTGCAAATGTTAGGCGAAGTCAAAATAAATACTTTGTATGGCATGTGTCTCGAAAAGGAAGACTTTTATCTACAGTATAAGAATAATCTCAGACTCCAGAAAATAATTTTATATGTACCATCACATCATTATGTTGTTGTCTTGTAATTTAAAGTTGTACCGTATGCTAACATTTTTAAACTACTGTATTAGCTAATTAGAAATATATTATTTCAATGTACCGATGTACATATGATATTTCCATGCAGATATTCTGCGTCATCATACGATGAAAGAGTAATGGAACGGAGAAAAATACTCTCCGGCGCCGGGACTTGAACGCGGGTTTTCAGCTCTACGTACTGATGCTTTATCCACTAAGCCACACCGGATACAACCCCGGCGTCGAACAGACGGCGCTTATTCCGTCGGATCCCGGCCAACTAGTCACTCATAACGAGTGCACCTCAACACATGTGTGGACTTCGGTCCTATGTTCATAGACATCTATGACGTAGTGCAGAGGGCGGCCACTAGAGGGAACCCAAGATTTGGAACTCATGAGAGACAATTCTGTTCGACGCCGGGGTTGAATCCGGTGTGGCTTAGTGGATAAAGCATCAGCACGTAGAGCTGAAAACCCGCGTTCAAGTCCCGGCGCCGGAGAGTATTTTTCTCCGTTCCATTACTCTTTCATCGTAATTAGAAATAGCCTAAAATTTTAAAATACTGAAATGACAAGGGCTGTGTTTTTCATGATTTTCAGTTTCAAAATACGATTACAATTGGATTAAAAATAACTTCAACATCCATTAATCAAATCTGTGTTTTTTCATTCTTATGATTTTTCCTTTGTTGACATTATTTTGAGATATTTTTAAAATTTTTCTTTTGGTCCATACAAGGGAACATGGTGGTCCATTCATACAACCTTGTCGCCTTCATTGAACCAATAGCCGAATTTTAAATGAGCTAATCTTTAAACAGACATAAATAGGATGTAACCCTGAAACTTCATTTTATCATTCCTTATTAGTAATGTAATTGTTCAAGCCTATGAACGCAATTTTAAGGCATTGCCTTTGTTAGATAAAATTATAAATCGTTGGGTGGTCCATTGATGGCTACTTTCCCATACATACATACATACATACATACATACATACATACATACATACATACATACATACATACATACATACATACATACATACATACATACATACATACATACATACATACATACATACATACATACATGCACGCATGCACGCATACATACATATATACATACACACATACATACTGTTAAATAGGAAGTTATTTCACAGAATTGTCATTATTGATAATATTTATCCTTAATTCGAATTATTTTTAACACACGTACGTTTACAGTAGTAACGGGGAACTACTGCATCGTACCATTTTCCTACTGTTTGAACCACACATACGGTGTATGTAGCTAATGATTTATGGAAAGAGTAGATTTGAGAACTTTACGTTTGTCATTGTGATTTCCTTCTGTTCACATTATGTTGAACTAATTTCTTCAATAAAACTTCGTATTTCAGGAACATATATTGCGTTAAATTTGTTTATTTTATCATGACGATCAGTTCCATTTGTCCACAAAACAAGAAACTTTGTAGTGGAATGGGGATCGAGGAACAGCCGGTAGGATCTTGCGCGATTCGGGCTACATTTATTTGCTGGAAATGTACAATTGGTAGTTTATTTAGCGTCGGTGGAATTTCTACAGCGAGAGTTGACGATACGAGGCCGAGAATTTGACATGTGATTATCTGGCATTCGCCTTACAGAACTTTGCTGAAAACCTCGAAAGAAAACCCAACCAATTAATCAACTCAAGCGGGAATCGTACCCACGCCCGTACGCACATCCGAATCAAGGTGCAAACACGCTACCGCCTGAGCTGCGCCGGTAGCTTGTAAAACTTTTATTTCAGTAGAAGTTTAAAAAACAAAATTCGTTATTGCACTGAAAAATTACTAGATACGTTTATTTCTCTGGACTTAATCTTACATGTGACAAGTGTCTATTAGATATTTTTGTAACATTCATAAATTATCCAGTTTTAGTTTCTTCAAATGTTACATTATGATATTTTTTAAAAATATCTGTTGTGTATATTATGAATGGATTTATTATTATTATTATTATTATTATTATTATTATTATTATTCCCCATTGTTACTGAGATGATATAAATTTATCTGATTATTAATTCAATAGAATTAGGTTCGATTGCGTGCAGGAAATTGTCATGGCGAAGCTAAGGTGTAAATACAGGATAGGCTGAAAAATATCTGCTTACCTTATGTATATTTTGATACAGAAGATGTTTCTCAGTTTTCTATCAAAATGTTATGTGATACAGACCCCCACAAGAAGATGATCATTCATTTTCTCTCTCAAACAGAATACTGGTATAACAATATAACTTATTTGTCTCAGAGCACCCTGTTAGCCAAGAATATTTCTTATACCATGAAAATTGAAAATTTATAGTAGGCTACGTGTCGGCACCGGGTTTCCCCTTCTCCCTTCCTCATCATCACCATCACTCATTCTAGACACTACACTTACACGAACACTTACACATGCACTCACCCTAGTACACGACATAACTCTTCACAGATACACATCATATACAGTGTGACCCGCCGAAGTGGTGTACAACTAGAAAATGGGTCACAGTTCTGCATCTATCCGCAATATGCGGAACCCTAATCACGCAAGTGAAGTGGGTAGGCATTGGATACACATTTTGTCTTCCTTCATCCGCTATTTTAATATGTAAATGTGGTGTCGAACTTCTATCTTTGTAAGCACATCCAGCTTGAAAACGGTTCCTCTTTTAATTCTATAATAATAGCCTCAATGTTATCTCAGTATGAGCCATTTTATACGAAATTAATATGTAACACAGACGCGTATGCACATTTGATTAAACTAACACTCAACAATGCAGCACATTCACAGAACACGTGACGTATTATTGTGACGGTGAGGCTAGCCACGTTTCGCTCTGAGCTGTAGCAAATCGATACTCCCTCCCCGGTTCCCCCTTAAGCTTGCGAGTCAAAGTCGTAGCCGTCGTAACAGAGGCTTCTGCCATAAGCCTCTCACACTGAACTCTACATTCTGGAATGACTGTCAACAGTGAACTTAATATTATATGGAAGGATCGGAGTGAAACGATACATCGTTCTTACGAACTTATAGGCCTACTGTTACTGAGTATAATAATATAAAGGAATTTTCGGAAAACGTATTATTTGTCTTTCTTGTCTTAAATGTTATATTACTTTGTTAACATGTTTCGGCCTGCTATTGGTCATCTTCAGAACTAGTTGTTGCTGGTCTTGGCGCCAAGACCACTAACAACCAGTTGTGAAGATGGCCGATAGCAGGCCGAAACATGTTAACAAGGTAATATAAAATTTAACACAAGAAAGACAAATAATACGTTTTCCGAAGTGATATAGTGTTAAAAGTTGTGTAATCAAGATGTAAGGAATTTTCCCTTGAAATTATTCAAGTCTGCTTCACAGAGAGCTTCACCTGAAAAACTAGACTTGTCTACTAGGTATAATAACCAATTTTTTTTGGGTAGGATAAGCCAATTTACCTTCATTCCATGGAAAGTAGTTTTATTTACACGTTATAATGTTTGTTGCGGTGGTGTTTCACCATGTTGGTTACATGAATAGAGTATCGGTAACTATTGTGAATGTCTACTGCTAGTTCGAATTCTTCAAAATGGAAGGAGACTTAACGGTCAGAAGAACGTAATTCTAAAAATAGAGGTTAATGATATTATTGATTATTGATATTGATATTTTTATACCGTTCTTCCATTTCACTTCATATGTTCCTTCTCATATTCCATTTCTTCTTAATCCCCTTCCATTTTGATATCGACTAGTGTGTATCGAGGAGCCATGTGGAGACTTAAATGAGGAAATCTGGGGGTTAGCAGAGTAGAGCCCCACACACCAGAGGGATAATTAACCTCTAATTGGAACTTCCTCGCGGCCAGTGCGTGACGTCACGAGACTCCCACGATTCCCATGGTGCAATGCGACGTTTAATTGAGTTACTGCCTTTATTTCGGAAGTGGCAAGCGACCGACACAATGGAGAAATTTTTTTGCGAAGTTTTTCATAACCCAGCCAACGAACCTAATTTAACTTGATCACTGTGGTGCAATGCACATTTTGCGTCCTCTTCTGTGTCTTAAGGAGAGTAGTATAAACAAGTTCAGAAGTCCAAGATTCGATTTCCGACATTAGGATACACAGATTCATCTTTAGATTTATTCACCTTAAACTTGTGTCCACGGTGACTCAAAAATAATCTACCAAAATTATATACTTAATTATTTAGTGATGCCTGTGCGATTAAAAAATTTCATACAAAAGTTTAGTTCAATATTTCCAGGCTTTTAGTGCTCAGAGTAGAATCAAAATTGTCATGTTATACAATAAATCATTCTGAATTCAGTGGTATAAGAGACAACTAATTAGTTTCGTATACAAGTGCAACTCATAACCTGTTTTCCCACTTTGCTAAATGTACTTCATTCTTAAGGTGCACATTGCTTGCTACAATCTTCACTCATATACCTTGTATTTTTTTAAGTTAGGTATCCAGTAATGTGTATTGTAAATTCTACAGCAAAATTTAGTTAAATCCCCCAGTGAAACATAATAAGTATTGAATTTTGTTTAACATTTTTTGCAAATTTTTTCATTGCATATATTTTTTCTCGTATCATATATATAAACCCGTAGGCCTACTTTGTAAAACATAGGCCGCAGAAAACACTGTAGCATTTTTAAGCAGTTTCAAGAAAAATGCACGTAAGTTTGAAAAATGTCAACTTATGGAAAACTGCATTAAAAAAAAGAAAGATGTATGAATTACATGCACCGTCAAATTTAAAGGGGTTATTTAAAGGGCCTATCTGCAGAAATACCTCCCACAGTATTTATATTGTTTTAAAGAGCTAGTTTTGTACTATTTTTAAACACAAAATAAAAAAATCGGATTTTTGAACCCTAATCACTACTTGGTTCCCTTAAATGCATTTTACATAGCTTTTAAGTTTTTTGAGATAGGTTTCTGAGGACTATTTCCTAAAGACTATAAAATATTTAGTAGCAATAATTTATGCAGTTATACGTCAGGAGATATTATTAAAATTTATAATGCACCTTCAACGTTTCCTTAAACATTAAGTTCTAATAAGATTTTTTTTTTATTCGATAGTTACTTTATGAATGAATTCTGGGTTCTCAGGAGACAAAACTTCGGCGAATAGAAGATTAAGAAGAGACTAAATGTATATTATATTACATTCGGAAGTAAGAATATTGTTGTGGTTCTGGTAACATCAAAATAATAAATTATAGGCCTATACATACTTAGGACAATGCAAACATTCGAAATACTTGTAGTAAGCCAGAAAGCCATAAGTATAATTATTGTAATTCTATTCTTAATATTGTAGTTGTAATCCCCTGCTAGAGGGGAAGAGAAGGCCTGATGACCTTATCTATACCAGATTAAATAAATAAATAAATAAATAAATAAATAAATAAATAAATAGATAAATAAATAAATAAATAAATAAATTGTGGCCATTGATCTTCGTCAATCTTAAGAGGTAGTCAAAGTCATACGTGCAAGCATAATATGTAAACACAATAATTGTTATTATTAGGCAAGAAACTGTGTTGTATGTATATGCGCGTTATAATTGCCTAGCATACAATATTATGTGTTCTCTTATCAGAGTTAACCGATAGCAGAGTATTGGGGGAACAGGCGAGGGTTTGTTTACTTTTCCATCTATCGGAACTATCCACTGCGCGTCTGTCTACGACTGATTGGAAGTTTCGTACATACTATAAAAATAGCACTGAAGCTGAGGAGTTCTATAACAATTCAATTGAAACATATATTAAAATATAAATTATTAAATTCCTTCTACAAGAAAAGACCGTACAAGTAGAAATAAGTATATTTTATTTTAAAATGCAAAATGTGTCGCAACTGCTGGAAAAAAAAATACAGAAGTATGGACTAACCGTTTATAATCTAATGATTTTGAAGTATAGGTATATATATTAAAAATTATAACATATGAATCCAAATTATAAATAGAAGATATTTAGAATACGTAATTAAACTGGCTTAAATATATTGTATTTAACATAGGCTACCGTATATTTTAAATAAGTATCTTGTAAATTTGTGATACCGCTAATATTGCCTTTCTACACCTGATAGGCGATAATGCAATGTTTTCTGAACTACATAGGTCTATATAATATTTAAGTTTGTTCTTCAGGCGAACGTTTAATTTTTTTCATTGCTGAGTCTGTATTTCAGAAGCTCCATCTAACTGATATAATGTGTGTATGAGGGGAGAGGACTACCTTGCCAGCTGTTTTGTTAACTGCTTCTGTGTGTGCTTAACTTCCAGAGTAAATGTGCCTCAACTTCGAAGTCTAGTGATAACCAATGGCGAAGTGGACAAAAATATGAAGCAGAATTAGTAATGGCACGGCTTTCTAGTTCACTCATGGTTCTTAGGTTCTTGTTAATAAAAATCGACAATATAATTATGAAGGGTACACAGAAAGAACAGTCAAAATCACATTTTTAATGTTTTGAGTACATGAAAATTAAGTTTGAAACGCTATCATTTATTTAAATTACTGTTTATAAAATTAGTTTCATCCCCAAATAGAATATAGGCATAATTATACAACAATATAAACATTAGCTCACAGCACGCTGTTAACCAGAGATATTTCGCATACCATGAGAAATGAAATTTTCTGTTTTGTTTTCCTCCATCCGCTATTTTAATTTGTAAATGTTTGTCGATCTCCTATCCTTGTAAGCACATTTTGTTTCACACGTACAACTGGAAAACGGTTTATGTTTTAATCCAATAAATAATGACTTCAGTGTTCTCTCAGTATATGCAATTTTTCACAAAATGAGTATGTAACACACACACGCATGCACTTTTGATTAAACTAACACTCAACATTCACTTAGCATCCCGAGAAGACCAATATAGCGCGGTGTATTATAGCCTATACGTATTGAGACCAGCCATCTTTTCCCTCTCCGGCCTTCCCACAAGCTTGCAAGTGTCGCTGTCTATGAGGAGGCTGGTACAATAAGCCTCTTACAGAACTCAACATACTGGATTGACTACTAACAGTGAATTTAATAAGTTATATGGAAGAATCGAAGTGAAACCAAGTATTACGATGCATCGTTATTACGAACTTACAGTGTTACTAGGTATAATAACTCAAATTTGTTTATGTAGACTAAGCCTCAAAAGCCTGTGAAGGGCTTCGACACTGTCTTTTACAATATACCATAAATATCTCATGTTTAGAATTTTTGTACTTTGATTGTTCTTTCCGTGTACCCTTCATATGTTTAGTCTGCAGTCCGATGACTGGTTGGAACCTCATAAGTGACACCAATAAAGGTATCATTCATGAGGCAACTTAGCCAGGAGATAATGGGGTAGGTTGCAACGGGCATAATGAATGTTTATTTTTTTCATTGTGTATCTATGTTTGTATAGAGGAACGAAACTCCGTTGGCCTGCGCATGCGTCAATCTTAAAGAGTGACACAATATACTATTCACCTCTTCTTTCCTAATTGTTAACCAATAGTAGCGTGTACTGATAGCAGTGATGCGTCAGATGACTTGTCAATCTGTAGCAAGAATGGTTCAGATTAATGGAGGGAAACTCCAGACTCCGCCTACAGCACAGTTGTAAGGTTTAGTAACTTCCTACAACGGAGTTTTGCCAGTTGTAGGCCTATAGTTCTCTTTTTTTTAATGTCTGTGGGTGTATTCGTATGCACATGATAAGAATACGTATTTGTGAATTAGCTTATATCAATCTATTGTGCGCCCCCCCCCCCAAGGAAATCGTTCTATTTCTGCCTATGATCTGGGGGCTCAGGTGTTAACACAGTTCTGACATTGTGTGGTGACAGTTGAATAGACTTTACTGTCCAGATTTCACGAGAGGATCCCTGCGAGGGAAGTACAGTCCTTGCGGGGTAAGAGGAGAGAGTAAGCCAGTAACTCAGCGTTCTTAAAGAAGACGGTGGATGGGGGTGATGTCATTGGCCGGCCGGTTCCGTGTTGGGGGTAGGTTGTAAGAGTGGGGGAAAACTTGCATTCCTTGCTCGGATCTTCTCGTGAAATGCGGACAATAGTTTAGCTTTAATATCTAAACATTTTATTTTACATTTAATCATAAACGTAATAAGTAAAAATAGTTTCAAATACAGTATTCTTAAACACAAAATTTGGCAACGCTTGAGCATATAATTTTTTATTTTTGTCCCGGCTTAAAAATATATAATTTTCGATCGGGTTTGAACGCGCGAACTTGGGATGCTATGGCAAACGTGATTAGCACCAAACCACCATGAACGAGAAGGAAGCACCGTGCCAGGCTTATCTAAAATAACTGTCCGCTACAGATAACCGGCGCGATAAGATTTATGTTTGCGCTCGTTTTGTTTCAACTCTGTTCGTGATATCTTTAAATGGTTTACCGCAGAATGATTTTCCAAGGAATCAGTGTGGAAACAGATCTTGCCTGAGTTCGTCGACGTGCAAAGAAATTTATACCGGGAGGTGAAAACACTTGACGTTGTTTCTTCTTGATATTATTACCATTAAATCTTCGTCACTGCGAGAATGAGTATATTATAGTAGTGTGTACTTTATGTGTATCATTAATCAGTAAGTGAGAGGCTGTGTACTGTCAGAACTACACTTCCACGGAGATGTAGCCTATTGGTGAACATATAGTATTATTTATTCGTACCGCGCTATTCGTGTGTTATCAGGACTGAAAGCTATAAAGAGAGAAATAATAGTAAATATCCATAGTATTACCGTACTACTCGTACAACTGTTTCCTTCAGTTACGTGAACTCCAACATCTGTTGTGATCTAAGGTAATCTTTGTACATATGTAGGCCTATATACAATTAATAATTATATTACTATTATTGTTGTTTAGTCAACCAAGATGAGATTACACTACACAGACCATAACATTGAAAAAAAAAAAACATGGCGGCCATCGAAGATGGATAGCTTCCAATAGCCAAGACCAGGCTGTAATGGAAACTATTGTACATTTATTATAACAGACATAATTTATGAGGAAATTCCTTGAAATTCTTTACATTATATAATAAACCTTAAAGTTATTTTTCAAAGCTATATATTACATCTACAAACGAAATATATAATATTACTGATTATGTTAAATCACAGATGCATGTGTAAAAACAGATTGTTCAACTACTGTACATCACATACAGACTATTAGAAAAATAATTTTAAACAAAATTACTGCATTCATTGATTCTGGTTCACGTTAACACTTTGTTTAAAAAACTTAAAACGTGTCGTTAAACAGTTTTAATTTTTTTTTAAATTACTGCATTGCAGAAAAATATGGATAAAAAAAACAAATTACTCACACACTTACTTGCTAATGAGCTTACATATCTTGTGCTTTTTTAATTTGATTTCTAGTTAGTCTGTGACTTTTCTTCTATGACTATGACTTTGCAGATACTTTTTTGCCAGTTTCTTGGACACATTTTTGTAATTCAAAACTTTGGTAGGGCCTATAGTTATTAATAAATATGTTAGCACAATTTTTAACGAAGCACGCCTGCATTCATCATTTATCTTACTTACAGTAGGCTATAAGAGTTTTCAATAAATTGAATTCCTTCCTCCTGTAGCATCTGCTTACAATCATTGTATTTATCATCTTCACTAACTTTACCAAAACTTTCAAACTTGCGTAACTAGCTATGCATACAATTTTTCTATCTCTGATCGAGGTTCTGCCTGATATGTAGGCCTACATCTATTATCAGGCACTACATCTCACTTGACGGTATATGTCAGAGGAAAAACAATTGTTTGTATAATTACATCTGAAGTCTGATTAGTGTAAGTAGCTAGTGAGCGATGTATGCAACAGAGAGGGGGGGAAGGAACTGGCCACTCAACCCCATTATCTCCTGGCTTAGTTGCCTCATAAGCCATGTCTTATTGGTTTCACTTGTGAGGTTCAAACCTGTCTTCGGACAGTTGAATAAACAACAACAAAGTTTTTCTGTGTTTCTAAAGAAACAGCAAATGCCGCTTTGTCCAGTGCAGACTGTAATACGTCTAAATTCTCCTCAACTCGGGCCATATTCATAGACATTCTTAGCGCGGGCTTCCGGTGGATGATCAGCGAACTAACGTTTTTCGTATTCATAAACCAGTGTTAGCGATATGATATGATATGAATCCTGTACAAGTAATCAGTCGATAGCCGGGGCTAGTTTAGCACGCTCGTAGCGCGGGCTAGCGAAATTTCTATGCATAGCACCCTTGACTGCTTTTATTGTGACTTATAAATTATTACATCTTTCTTTTGTAGAATAGCACCCTAGATATTTTCGAGACCTAACACAATTTTAGACGTGTTCACAACATGACTTCCGTGACATGTGGTTAATATTCAGTCGGGTCTTTGCTTAAAGTAACATGAACGTCATAATGGATGAACATACATATAGAAGATAATACGCATTACATCACATATGATTCTCACGATTTCGATGTGGCCAAGTTGTGAAAATTTATTTTGGTTTTACAGGACTATATGTATATATAATTTGAAATGGTAATGGAACTTACGGGAAAACGGCTGAACGGATTTTAATGAATGACCCGTCATTTTGAAGCTTGGAACCCAAAGTTTTTCAGAAAAATAGTAGTTTTCAGTGAAATGTTAATTTTCCTACATTATTTTCCTATTTTCCAAAATCCATCTGTCGTCAGTTTTGAGAGAGGCTTTTCAGAATAAAACAAAACACAAACACACTTCTACAATAAACAATAGGCTATTACACGAAGGCCATGATCTGGAGGATTGCTGACACATTTAGAGTTCAAATTCAATTGGTTATTAAAATCTTCAACACTTACTAAAAATAATTTACAGGTCTGATTCTGCGGTGTGTAATTTTCTGAGTACAGCTGTGTATTGGATATTGAAATCTACAAAACTTCAGGTGTTTTCATGACATTATTACCATTAGAAATGAAATAAGGTAGGTGTCTCTGATATGGCCATGCTAAGGTTTGAGAATTTTTCTAGCCGCCATTTTGAAAAGAAATATAAACCACTTTTTTCTTACTCGTTCTCAGTCTAATGGACTTTCTTAAAACAATTTCCTTTCCCCATAAAAATAGCTTTAATTGTCCTAAAAGTCCCAAATTCCAAAAGTTTACCTAGTGGCCATATCAGGAACATGTGCACATGATATGGCCACCCTTGTTCCATGTTCTACAAATCGTGATTGTTTTCAGTTTGATACCGCAGATGTGTTAAAATTAAATAATTTTGGTGTAAAATGAATAAAAATGACACATAATAATCTTTTTTTATAATTCAAAAGTGTATTCAAAACAGGTTTTTCCATAAAAAATTAAGTTGTTTTTCTTAAAAAAAAAAATTTTTGCATAATCCCAGCTATAATACATGTAAATTTGTCTGGTGAAAAAATAAAAGTGAAATGAACATGATATGGCCATGGTGCATTTGATATGGCCATATCAGGAGCAGGTAAGCTTTCACGAAAATTGTTTGATTATGAACAGCTCGTAAAAGATACGCCATCAACGATAACACCAATCAACATAACATTAAAAACTGAATGGAGTACGATGGTTTTCATGAAACAAGTCTTGGAAAAACATGCATAAAACAAAGGAGACTTACCAGAGAAAAATAAGGACATGAAAACCGCAAAACAGGCAACTGACGCCATATTGCTCAAACTGACTGGATGGAAAAGATCAAGTGACATACCAGGATGCCCTTTCACTGGATGCTGCTGCAATTTAGCGGATTTTTTGGTTAACTAACTCACAATAGGGGGATGGTCATATAAGGAACATGGCCATAACAGGAGCACCCACCTTATTACTATAGTTAATGTCATGATGTTAAAATATATATAGCCTATATAACTACAAAACTTGTGTAAGATAATATTATTGTTATTAAAAATCAAATATTTTTATAGTTATTAATCAAATGGGGTTGGGTCTTTTTCATATACTTAATGGCAGTGTGGTGTAGATACTTATATGCGCCATTCTCTTCGGTATTGGCTCGAGAGAGCGTAAAAATTACAGTTCCTAAGGAAAGACGGTATTACTTACTGATAAAATAAGAGGCCTACATAATTTTGTAGTCTCCCGATCATTTCAGCAAGATCTCTTAGCAGCATGCAGCAGCTACACCAAGATGCTATGTCTATTGTTCGAAAGCATAGCAAACCTGATTTTTTTTAAAACTTTCACCTAAAATCCACAATGATCTGAAATAGCTATTGCTTTACTCCCACATGAAAAACCCACTGATCGTCCTGACATTGTTACTTGCGTTTTCGCGTTGAAATTCAAAAACTGAAGGTGGATTGATTCAAGAAAAAGTATTTGGCATAAAAAACATTCAGAGGGAGTATGTTTCATTATTATGGAAGCAAATAACTTTCAAAATGTTGGTATTTTTCATTGAAAATAAATCAGAAAAATGTTTATTTGAACGTCTAATGAACTTAGCCTGCAGCATTGCTGCACAAGCCACTAGTTCAAATATAATTTCTCCAATGTTTACAGGCTTAACGCTCGTTCGAACGATACTACCCTGGCTGAGAACGACAGGTACAAGCGTTAAGAAAGGTGGAGGAATTGAATTTTAACACATAGTTGCAAAACACAAAATCTTCATCGCTGTTAATATTTAAAATTATATCAATGTTTTATTGTTAAGGCCGTTTGACTTATCAAATTACATAGTGATAAACATCAATATACAATTATTTACATGTTGGATGAACGTTTTCGGTTCTAAGAACCATCATCAGATCTCTCGTAGACACTACATGCAATTTATGTTAAAATATATGTAGTGTCTACGAGAGATCTGATGATGGTTCTTAAAACCGAAAACGTTCATACAACATGTAAATAATTGTACAGTCAACTCCGGATATAGTGAACCTCTGCGGACTTGCATTTCGTTCACAATATTCGAAGTTCACTATATCCGAAGTGTCTCTCCCCTAACCTTAAAAGACAGAAATGAATGAAATTGTGAACAAGAAAACAAAATATTTTATTTTTGTGGAATGCATTACACTGTATACTGTTACTCACAGTTGATTTACTTAAACTATGCTGTCGCCCCAAGTCCGCTTGCGAAAGACCACGTTCAATGCCACTTATAATATTCGCCTCATCTTCCAAAGAAAACACTTTACGCTTCGATATTTTTATACAGTACATTCACTGGTGGAACAGTAGATCAGGTAGAAATTACAAAGGTTGTTATAGTGTGACTGCATACTCAGTCTTGGAATTTTCTGGGTCACGTAATGGAAACTAGGAGAAGGTTGCTGGAGTTTGAAAGCCAACGACATCTTGCCTCTGGACATAATGTCCGTCCCCTTTTAATAAAAGAAGACAATTTCATTTTCCGTTGTTTCGATGCTATCCGTCATAATTGAAATGTTTCTGAGGACAAAAGATAATTCTTTGACGGTGGATGATTAGAAATAACAGTAGAGTAGTGTGCCTGAGAACAGAATGTCAATCCTTCGATGGTGGAGTGAGGCAAGGTCGTCACGCGTTGCCTGGATTTACAGTACAGCTCATTGTCTAGGAATCACTAATCCTACCTTTGTCCTTTGACTAAAGGAGTAAGAAACAGAATGTTGTTCTCAAACTATTCTTTCAATTTTATACAAGAAGGTCTGACTTCAAATAAGAATTTGTCAGGATACAACTCTTGTAATTTCAATTTTTAAGGTTCACTATAACCGAAGCGAGGGTTCACTATAAATGGATATATTAATGCACTTTTTAATGTTTGCGGGTTGGGACCAACGATTTAGGTTCACTATAGCCGAATGTTCACTATAATCGAGTTCACTATATCCAGAGTTGACTGTATATTGGCGTTTATCACTATGTAATTTGATACGTTAGACGGCCTTAACAATACAACTTTGATAACTTGTACAGCTTATCGGACCCAATATGGTTAAAAAAATTGGAATTATAGTTCTTACAGCCATTAAAGAATTTTGACCTAAGTTCATGTCAGTAATTTATCGATACTTCCGGGCTGTAGAATCAGTTCCATTCCAAAACTTTGCCAAAAGATAAAACAGGACTTCACATTGACAACAGACGAACATACATGTGCTAGACAGGACTGGGAACTTTGATATTTCCTTCTTTTCTTCGCAGTAGTAAAAGCTGCGTCTTTGCCGTTTTGTTAATAATAATAATAATAATAATAATAATAATAATAATAATAATAATAGGCCTATTATTATTAATAATGATAATAATAGTAATAATAGTATTTAAATCTGTTCTGGTAAAGTTAAGGCCATCAGGCCTTCTCTTCCACTTAGCCACAAACAAAAGAACCCAATAAATTTGCAATGATACAAGTAAATAATTACATAGACCTAACATTGCTTAAAGAACACTCAAAGATTGATGTAGTTATACGTGCACAAGTTGGGTAAAATAATGAAAACTTACTAAAATAACTTACAAAACAATATAAGGCCTAGAAGTTACACCCAATAGTGAATAGACAGTGTAATCCAAAGGGCTGAAGATTTTGGTGTCAGCGATATAGTCCGCTATACCTCCCCATTTCGGCTGCAAATACAGAAGACAACAGTATATTGTTATCAGCATCTCCTGTCCTCGCATGCGGCGAGTAGTCAATTAACGCAGAGTTACGTAAACCATGCGGAGGTCACTGAACTGAGGAACTGAGGAAGTAGGCTGTCAAAAGCAAGCTTTGCAGTTTTAAGTGAGGACAGCTGACTAGTAGGCCTACCCAATGGCTTAACAATCGCATTTTACAATGAACTGAAATAATTAGCTACGTTTTTGTTTCTCGTAATACTGGTACGTTCTGCTTAAGAAGATTCATACTAACTTACAGATAACTTTTAAGGAACACAGAGGTTCATTGCCGCCCTCATATAAGCCCGTCATCTGTTCCTATCCTGAGGAACATTAATCCAGTCCCTACCATCATATCCCACCTCCCTCAAATCCATCTTAATATTATCCTCCCATCTACGTCTTCACTTCCCCAAAGGTCTTTTCCCCCTTAGATCTTCCAACTAACACTCTATATACATTTCTGGATTCATCCATACGTACTACATGTCCTTCCCATCTGAAACGTCTGGATTTAATGTTCCTAATTATGTCAGGTGAAGAATACAATGCGTGCAGTTTTTCGTTGTGTAACTTTCTCCATTCTCCTGTAACTTCATCCCTCTTAGCCCCAAATATTTTCCTAAGCACCTTATTCTCGAACACTCTTAACCTCTGTTCCTCTCTCAAAGTGAGAGTCCAAGTTTTACAACCATACAGAACAATAACTGTGTTATAAATTCTAACTTTCAGCTTTTTCGAGAGCATATTGGATGATAAAAGCTTCTCAACCGAATAATAACAGGTATTCCCCACATTTATTCTGCGTTTAATTTCCCCTCAAATGTCATTTATATTTGTTACTGTTGCTCCAAGCTACTTGAATTTTTCCACTTTTTCAAAGGATAAATTTTTAATTTTTATATTTCCATTTCATACTATATTCTGGTCACGAGATATAATCATATATGGTACTTTGTTTTTTTTTGGGGGGGGGGCTTTACTTCCAAACCTATCTGCTTAGTTGCTTCAAACAAAATTCCTGTGTTTTCCCTAATCGTACGTCAATTTTCTCCTAACATATTCATGTCATCCTCATAGACAAGCAGCCGATGTAACCAGTTCAATTCCAAATCCTCTCTGTTTTCCTGGACTTTCCTAATAGTATATTCTACTGGCCCATTTCTGGCGTGCGGTGATGACGTTTTCGGGGAAGCAATTCCATGGAAACCCTGTAAGTAGGCAACAGGCATCGAAATCAAGTCGAGCAATGGCATGCATATAGGCACTGCTTCCCTTCACATCATGCTACTGCACACGAAGCAGTGCTGTACTTTTCACTAAGACAAAATTCAATTAATCAAACTAGTTTCTTGGGAATACCAAATTCAATCAGAATATTATATAATACTTCTCTCAACCGAGTCATATGCCTTTTGAAATTAACGAATAACTGATGTATTGTACACTTATTTTTTTTCTCTTTTTTTTTTTTTCAAATATCTGTCGAATACAAAAATCTGCTCAATAGTCGATCTATTACGTCTATAACCACATTGATGACCCCCAATAATTTTATCTACATATGAAGTTAATCTTTCTTAAGAAACTTCATTATCTAGAAAAAATCGTCATCACCATTATCATAATTCGATCACCAACGCCATCTTCATCATTAACGTAATCGTCATCGTCAACATCATCTTTATCTTTATGATGAAACCTTTTTACTCGTTTCGTCTTCCCCTATTGTGGATTTTGGAACTACGTAAGATATTTACAAGTGAATATCATTTTTAAAGCGGTCAGCATGAATGAAAAATTCAATTTGAGACACCATAAGACACGAGAAAGAACATACATAAACACCTATCTAAACCACACTCAAAGGAGATAGCCTACATTATTTTTTCAACATAGAAATCAATCTAGAATTTGCAGCTGGAAGCACTATAGGACTGGTATTTAGTATTCAATATGTATTGCTACATAAAAAAACAAAATAAAGACATATTGACGTAGCGCACACCCGTTTGAGAATTCTCGTGTTCGAGGGCGGTTCCTATAAATAACTATTTTGTGCTAAAGAACATAACAAAGATTCAATAAAATTACTAAACAAATGCAATTACTACAAAACAGGGATAATTACGAAGATAGAAGTAGAGAATTAAGTCAGATTTGAATGAATAAAAAGTATATTGGAATTAATAGAAAGAAAAAAGGAAAATGGAACGTGATTACTAAATAATTTAGTAAGTTTTCTTAAATTTCTTAAACTCTAAATAACCTATGTAGTAAGTAGTAGCACAGTCTAGTATATACAGTCACAAAACATGAGTTGTTGAGGTTGCTAGGAACAATAGACTGTGCAGGTACTATTTTGCACTATCTGTAATGAGGCGATAGTAGCGATCCTAGTGGTTAGCAACTATCTATGGATGCATATTTATTACATATTGAGCTTCATAACTGTATATACTAGAATGTGGTAATAGTAAGAAAGATTCTATACAGAGTGAACCGTAAGTAATGTCATTAATTTCAGGGGTTATTTTTTTTTTTTTAGATATTTCAAACAAAAACGTTTAATACAATTTTGCTTCTTTTTGCTTCCATCTTTCAGATAAATTTTTTGTTTTATATAAAACATTTCATAGAGTGTTTTGAGGAAGCTATTGGTTTAATTTCCAATATGCTTAGTCAATTTAAGGAGTTAGGTACAGCTTACAGCAATAAAATTTTGGAAATATTCAACATTTTTTCCTCCATTACTGTATCTTGTGCAATAATGAAAATTGGTATGTGTAAAACACTCTCCTTCTGCCATATGGAAAGAAATATTTTTTCGATTAAAAAAATTATTTACAATTTTTTTTTTCAAAATTCAGTTCACTGTGCAGTGATAAAGCGTTTCCCACATAACTAAAAAACTGTCCAACATTCTGTGATGAAATTTTTTGTGTATATTTATAAATATCATATCTACAATGTGACGCAAGACCACTTCTCTACCTTTGATAGTTGTCTGATGAAAAATAAATTAATTTAAAAAAATGGTCCAATATCAGAATTTTCTTCTAACACAAAATTAAAAAAAAATAAAAATATTATTTATTAAGGAATGTAGTTGAAACAGCATGATATTGTAAATATGAGTTTCAAAAATAAAATAAAAGAGACAGAAAATGAAAAAGTTAACAAGTTTATGAGTTATGAGGGAAACGCTTCATCACTGCACAGTGAACTACCACCATTTTTAATTTTGGAAAAAAAAAAGTAATTTTTTTAAATCGTAAAACTATTTTTTTCCATATAGCAGAAGGACAGTGTTTTACACTTACCAATTTTCATTATTGTACAAGATACAGTAATGGAGCAAAAAATGTTGAATATTTCCGAAACTTTTACTGCTGTAAGCTGTACCTAACCATTTAAGAGAGCAGTGTATTATGATAATAAATTATTTAAATAATTTTAGTTTAGTCCTTTAAATGTGCAGAAAGTTGATCCGAACAAATATAACTTTGAAGAATTTGTTTGCAGAACGAAAAGTTACATTTGTTCGGATCAAATTTCTGCAGATCTGCACATTTAAAGGATAAAACTAAAATTCTGTCAATCATTTATTATCATAATTTCTTAAATTGATTGAGCATATTGGGAATTCAATCAATGGATTTCCCAAAACAAGCTATGAAATGTTTCATATAAAACATTTTTTTTTCGAAAAGGAAGCAAAAACGAGCAAAGTAGTATTAAATTTTTTGTTTGAAATATCTCCAAGAATAACTCTCTGAAATTAATTGCATTGCTTACGGGTCGTCCTGTATGTGAGACATTCCTTCTACTTCTTCCTAATTCTTAAAGGAATGTGAGAATAAATTTATTTCCTACGTGGGGGAGCTAGCCGATGACAGATTCTCCGCAGGATGAAACCAGAGTCTACTATTTTCATTATTTGGCCTACTAACTGAATTCTTTCATCCTCTCTCACCCTTCTAAATATTTTAAACTAACATTAAACAGTTCAAAGTAAAGCTATAGGGTCTCTTAGTGAAACAGTACGATGCAAGACCACTATGGCAAGAAAGACGAAATTCCAGTCCCTACGTAAAAAGTTCTTATCTCTAATATCTCTGAACATGAATCTGTACTTAATTTTCATAACATCTGTAATCCTCTCAAAGTGCATTAAATGGTGTATAGTTCATCTTTCTTCTTATAAGTATGAGTAAACATATACAAATATCGTACAATCTAGCGAAAAATATTTCTGAGAGTTCAAATCGTCTGAGTAGCTTGCGGAATGTTGTAAGCACAGTTCACACCATTGCGGCGTTGTGGTACGAGTTTGTCATCGAGTTAAACTGTAAAAATAAAAAAAAAAATCTATAACTGAATGGTGAATTTTCTAAACGACATAATTCCCTAGAAGCAGTTTTGAGAAAATTAAAGAAAACTATTAATAAAATAAACTAGCAGCATTTTTCACAAAATAAATGCATAGAAACATGCAGCTACCTCATAAATACTTGGAGTAAAAATTTCATCCAGATTGATTAATATTTGGCATAAGAAATTTGGTGTTGAATCAACAAAAATGAACGCAGAAAAATAGATTTGAAAATAAAATGAATATTTATGTAATTTAATATTCTCCTCCGCTACATTCATCTAGTAACTTCAGGGAGCCAACAAAAAGTTACTAGATTTGTAATCAGAAATTTAAAAAAAGAATTCTTCGATGAAAAACAATTTTGACAGCTCTCTAAACTCCACGCCCCCTTCCAGCCTTAATTTAAAAAGTATAAACATACGAGTATTTGTAATCAGAATTGAGCTGAATCCATTTGGGGTATGAAAATATAAATTCTGAATAAGTGAAATAGCTAAAAATATTTGGAAAAATTTTCATGATTTTCAGTGGAGTCTTCCCTTAATACGTGTTCTTTCGCTTGTTGAGTTATTTATGTTTTGATCATTCTTAATACGTGTTCTTTTGCTTGTTGAGTTATGTTTTGAATACATGTTCTTTCGCTTGTTGAGATATTTATGTTTTGACCATTCTTAATACGTGTTCTTTTGCTTGTTGAGTTATGTTTTGAATACATGTTCTTTCGCTTGTTGAGCTATCTATGTTTTGACCATTCTTAATACGTGTTCTTTTGCTTGTTGAGTTATGTTTTGAATACATGTTCTTTCGCTTGTTGAGCTATTTATGTTTTGACCATTCTTAATACGTGTTCTTTTGCTTGTTGAGTTATGTTTTGAATACATGTTCTTTCGCTTGTTGAGCTATTTATGTTTTGACCATTCTTAATACGTGTTCTTTTGCTTGTTGAGTTATGTTTTGAATACATGTTATTTCGCTTGTTGAGCTATTTATGTTTTGACCATTCTTAATACGTGTTCTTTTGCTTGTTGAGTTATGTTTTGAATACATGTTCTTTCGCTTGTTGAGCTATTTATGTTTTGACCATTCTTAATACGTGTTCTTTTGCTTGTTGAGTTATGTTTTGAATACATGTTCTTTCGCTTGTTGAGCTATTTATGTTTTGACCATTCTTAATACGTATTCTTTCGCTTGTTGAACTATTTATGTTTTGACCATTCTTAATACGTGTTCTTTTGCTTGTTGAGTTATGTTTTGAATACATGTTCTTTCGCTTGTTGAGCTATTTATGTTTTGACCATTCTTAATACGTGTTCTTTCGCTTGTTGAGTTATTTATGTTCTGACCATTCTTAATACGTGTTCTTTCGCTTGTTAAGCTATTTTTTATGTTTTGACCACACATAATACATGTTCTTTCGCTTGTTGAGTTATTTATGTTTTGACCATTCTTAATACCTGTTCTTTCCAGTTAGTTTTTTTTGTGATATTAGGTACCTAATTTAAATTGAACATTTTAAATTCTTTTCTTAATGTGAGGTTACTAACCTGGTCTATTTTTTATATCTAAATACATATGTTAGAAATTTTATTTCGTCACTTCCTGTTTTTGTCTTTCGTGCTCTATTTAGTGCCTCATTTTCAGCCCATTAATATATCAGCACTGTGTGGCTATTGTTTTGTATAATTTTAATTGAGGGGGTCAGAAGCAAAGGTGTATAAGTGCACTGAAGTTATTTGTGAGAAAATGTGGTTGAAAATACTTAAGACTTCATAAATTCCATGAAATTTTTTATTTCAATTTTAGTGTGTGGTGTGGTTAAAATATATGTTACTTTCCCACTAAAATTTTGAATGTTTTAACTTGCCCTGGATGTACTTCATTCATGTTCTTAGAAATGTCACTTGTACCCCTTTGCTTCTGACCCCCTCAATTGAGTGTGTGTTTTTTTACATTTATTTTAAGGTTATCGGTACGTTTGATAGTTGTAACCATGTCTTCAATTTTATTCTGTTCATGTTGTTGGTCGTTGTCTTTTCTGCCTTAGTGCAATGATTACTACTACTGCTACTGCTACTGCTTAACCTAGCAGAGTTAAAATCATACGGCCTTCTCTGACACTACGGAGTACTGTTCTCCAACCAGGAGATCAACCGCGAAAGGAATGTGCTTACTATTGCCTCATCTATTGGAACGAAGTAGATAAATAATATTACCGTTCTAACGCCAGTTTAAAAAGCATGCGCTCTCCTGCATATGTTATTTCCTGTATGAAGAGATTAAAGAACCAGGAGATTAACTGTGATCTAATTTTGTAACTAGGGTAGTATCAATATGTCTTTATCAATGTTATGGTTTGTGCTGTGAGAGCTAGCCAATAGAGATAAGAGTACCCACGTGTATGACCTTATGACATCAACATTCATTCACAGCATTACCCTCCTTCGTCTCATCCGGCGGAGACTTTCTCGTGGTTGGAGCACAGTACTCTTTCTTGATGTTTCATCTGATACGGTAAACATTTAAACAAGTCCACACCTGTGGAGTAACGGTCAGCGCGCCTGGCCTCGAAACCAGGTGGCCCGGGTTCGAATTCCGGTCGGGGCAAGTTACCTGGTTTAAGTTTTTTCCGGGGTTTTCCCTCAACCCAATACGAGCAAATGCTGGGTAACTTTCGGTGCTGGACCCCGGACTCATTTCACCGGCATTATCACCTTCATTTCATTCAGACGCTAAATAACCTAGATGTTGATACAGGGTCGTAAAATAACCTACTAAAATAAACATTTAAACAATCCAGGCCATCATTAATTGCCAAAATTTTGATATCATAGTAGAGTACACTAGCTTACATGTAACACTTGCTTTGCTATTTACAATAATCGTTATGTACTCTTTCATGGAGTAAACTCGATCTACCTTTTTAAGTTGCTTCTTAAAAACCTCAAAGTCCCTATCGTAGGGGAGAAAAGAACGACCTCTCCCAAGAAAGTACTGTGTAAGGTCCTTATATTATTGTTTTAATGCCAGACCTAGGCACATTATTATCATGGAATGGTATGGTAACTGTCATTACGTGGGCGAAGAATAGAATTAAGTCACTGACTCAGTGCGTTTCTTTGGAACACTATCGATGACCACGTTTTATTTCTCCCACAAAGAGAAGGTTGACCTAATCTCCTTCTATACAAATCCAACGGGTCTGGCCATAATAGGTAATTGAGATGAAAAACAGAAAATAAGTTTTTTGACTTAGTTCCTTTCTCAAATATACGATTCAATTAGTTCTTAGTCTGGAAACGTAACCTCTTATATATTTCCGAAGGGTTAATAGAAAACGTGCTGTTCTTCTAAACACGAAAAGGAAATACGATATATGAAGCCGTTGGAAAAGTAATAACTGTCGAGAAGGAGTGTGATTTGTAGGTTGGAGTGGCCACCGACAGTTGGCAACGGGGCGTGATAAGATGACAGGTTGTGTAATTCATATATGGCGGCATCAGACCTCACAACGTAACCCAAACATGGAGCTGGGAACAGTAGTCGATCAGTCTTTCTGTACGCTCATTCTGCAGAATACGGTATCGGTGTTGTGCTGTTTTGAAATTGAGTGTTGTCAAAGGCCTGCGATATAGGCCTATGTTATAGTGTAGGTTATAGTGGTTGAGCCAGTTTTCGACTGTTCAGGACTCAAACATCACAACACTCAGCAGTCTGTTACTTGACGAGGAACCTTCATAATGCAAGTACATTCTTATAAAAAAAAAATCCGCATGCAATTTCTTGTTCTATGTTATGTATCTGTTATGTCACATATGTCATTGCTCCACATGTGTCAATGCATGTCTCATTTTCCGGTGTGAACATAGGACCAATCAGGAGTCAGAGCGCAGAAGGATTTTATGCTATTTGTTGATATGCGAACTCTTCTTTTATGGATTAGGGATAATTATTTTAATGCATGAGATATAGCCATAGGCCCAGTTTCACCAAGCTTCGTTAAAATAACGCTAACAGCATGTTAACTAACGTGTTGTTCAAAATTAAACATCCTGTTAGTATAATAGTTTTCACCAACCATTTGAGGTACTTTTGTTAGGTAACATGATGTTAAGAGTAATGTAACAGGAATCAAAGAAGCATTGATTGTATGAAATTTTACTGAATGTGCCTTTAATTGGTGTAGTCATTTGTTTTAGCGGAAAATTGTATTTTTTACATTATGGAAGTATTGGAGACTAACATAATTACAACGGAAATCGAGAAAAAGAAACGTGTAAGGAGCAGTAATTTTACCCCAGAAGAGAAATTAATTATTTTAGTAGATTTAGCAATTATATGAATGTAATTGAACTCAAACGTAATGATGGAACTTTCATTAGGAAAAAGGAACATGCATGGGTTTCTTTAACCAAAGATTTTCAATCGCCATTTGGATGTGAAAACGCGATCTATGAAACAAATCAATGTTATGAAAATAGTAAAAGAAATGCTAAGAAGTGTCGTGCACAAAATTACAGTGGAACATTTGAAAACTGACGGTGGTATTTTCACTCCCAAAGTTGATATTTGTACGAACATTTTTTAAATTATCCAGGATCAAATAGAATCAATAGAAAATGAAAATAATTGTGATGCTGAATATTACAATGGTAAGCGTTAACATTGTTTTCATATCTTATATATCTAAAATATCTTCACACGCTTACGTTAATAAGCACACATTCTTCTCTTTACTGCGGATGCAGTGCTAATATTAATTTCAGTCATTTTAGTATTTATGAAGATATCTATTCTGAATAATTAAAAATGCTGAAGCAGTGATTACAGCAAATTGTTTTCACTGCAAATATATATCTCGATATAATAATGCGACTTGTAACATATGTTCTCTGGCAGCCATGATTCACGACGTAACAGGATATTAAGGATTTAACTGCGGGAGTATGCTGTGTTAATTTAACATGGGTTTAACATGATGTTAGCGGTAATACCAGTCGATGAAACATCTCTTCCGTTAAGTTTACTGTTAAACTGCCTTAACAACATGTTAAATGTTTAACAAAGGTTGGTGAAACTGGGCCTTAAACTTGCAAATTTCATACAGAAGTCAATATTTGACGTTTTGTTTGTGAATTATGACAAAATATTGCTTTATGGTTTTGGAAAGGATAAACGGCGAAATATGAGAAAGCCTTTTAGAAGGAGAACGCTTACACATTAATCATTTTTGTTTTTTCTAAAATTTAAGGCTTATGTATTTCTTGGCTCAGGAATCGCTTATATTTTATGCATTTTAAGATAAACATTTTATTTTAAAATAAAATATAGGAAGTTATAGGCAGCGCCATCGTTTTTGGCATGTGAAATAAGTAATGGGAACCTTAAGCGCGAGTGTCTTACCTTTCTAGCAGTCTGTGGGCGATAAAGCTGACAATTGTGATTGCCAGATTATTGATGTGACGTGTATTTAGGAGGAGGTATCGTTCTCAGCTGCAGTGGCAACAGAAACTCACTGACTGGATACTGTACTCAAGGATACATCGCAGGAACGCTAACGTCGGGAAAGTTAAGTGCGAGTATCTTACTTTTTCCGCAGTCTGGGGCAGCAAGACTGACAACTGTGGTTGGCATATTGCTAACATGACGTGTATAGGAGATGGTACCATTCTCAGATACACTGTCAACAGATGCTCGCAGACTGTGCATTGTACTCAAGGACACAGGCCAGAAACGCTGGCGTCAGCAATAAATATTTTCTACTTCAAACAGAAATTTTAATAGGCCTACTGTAAAACGGTTAGTTTCGTTCTCGAATCGTGTATACAGTTTATTATGCTAATTCCAGCAGCGTGTTACATCGTTCAGTCTCCCAAAATGTCTTTCCAGACGATATAGAATCATGAAAGTTCCAGCCAATCGTTCATCTGTGAAACTATTTCGAAAATAGTTCAAGTAAATCGGGACAGGTGTAGCATTCCGCAATAAGAACAATTTTTCTCGTATCTACTGTTCAATAAATCGCATCGTATGAAGTGCGCTCAGGGAATCTCAGCCAATAGAAAACAGTCACTTTCTTCAACCGGCTGGTACGCTTATTTCTTTTAAAAATTTGAAGACCTGCGATCCTTTCATTTTCTGGAAACCACTATATTATTGGTCTATAATAGCTTTAATTTGTAATATATATATATATATATATATATATATATATATAATTAGGATATTTAAAATACGTTGTATAGAATTTTTTCTATTTAAGTAGGTTATTTTACGACGCTGTATCAACATCTTAGGTTATTTAGCGTCTGAATGTGGTGAAGGTCATAATGGCGATGAAATGAGTCCGGGGTCCAGCACCGAAAGTTACCCAGCATTTGCTCAAATTCAGTTGTGGGAAAACCCCGAAAAACCTCAACCAGGTAACTTGTCCCGACCGGGATTCGAACTCGGGTCACCTGGTTTCGCGGCCAGACGCGCTAACCGTTATTCCACAGGTGTGGACACGATGTGTAGAATTAATTAAAATAATAATTAAGGATCCATGTATCGTACAACAGTATAAATTTGTAATATCGGTACTGTAACACTTGGTTTTGCTGTAATCCTTCCTTAAGTTAAAAAGCCTTGCTCACTTGCTACGTTGACCAAGCTGTCTTTACCTTAAGTCATTCTAAGGAAGTAGGAGACGACATATCAAGGGCCTGCTTCTTATACTCCAGAGTCTGAAGCAGGTTTGTTCTATAGGAATTTAAGAGTCCTGGAGATCTGTTATGACGACGTAAAAAAATCCATTTCCGATTAGTTAAGAACTGCGGATCTACTGTTTTTCAGAAACCGAGCCATTTTGAAAATTTTCATTTTTAAAGAAAATATGTGACAGTCGTTAGTAATTAAAACAGGCCATAAAATGAAAAGAAAAAAAAACAATTTAATTAGAAAAATGATAATTTATTTTACTAACTTAAATAGTAAGTGAACAAATGAAAGTAAGAAATGTAAATTTTTTTTCTTCGTTGTTCTATAAACACTTCTAACACTTACATAATCACCGCTTAACTTGCAACTTCTTACTGTGTTAACTTTTAGGTAATTACCTGACGGAGTAGTTTCGAAGTGTTATTCTTCATTGTCCAAAACCTAGTGAAGTTCCCGCACTATCTTCTGATTTCCTGTTGTGGTGGGGTGTGTCAAGTTTCTGGTTTTTTGGCTGGATGTGTAGTATTTTCATGTCGGTGTCTATGTTGCTGCAGTTGTGATTGTGTACTTGATTCAACCTACGCAGAACACCTCACAAACTCCAATCAAAACTACGAACTAACAGTGTAGCGCACCACTATGTGCTATGAAGAAATAACTAAGGGTGCTATTCATAGACATTTCGCTAGCCCGCGCTACGAGCGTGCTAAACAGGATTCATATCATATCATATCGCTAACACTGGTTTATGAATACGAAAAACGTTAGTTCGCTGATCATCCACCGAAAGCCCGCGCTAAGAATGTCTTATTATACCTGTACTCTTTCTAAATTAATTTATTGACGTGGATATTTGTAAGAAAGCAGGAATTAATGTAGATAAGACTTAAACACGAATACCATTTCTTACGATTTCCGGTTGTTGCACTGAGCGCCACGTGGATGAACGCGAAAGCATCCATGGAGTAAAATACGTACAGGGACATCATTTTATTTTTACTTCAATTTTTATTGTACCTGAGTTTTTGAATGTACTTCACTCCCACCCCTTCTACTAAGGAAGTTCCAACTCCACACAGAACCAAGACCGCAGATAGTAAGCAGTACTGAGTTACTGAGTATAGTACGTTCCAGAAATATGTTCGCGTTTTCCAGTGACGAAAGAGCTTTCAATATTGAATCATATTTTCGCACAGGTACTGTCCATTTGCCTACGTCGCATCCCGATTTCCCCCACCTGCTTCTGCTCGCCTCTCTGTAATAGCTGGGCTGTCTTAGCTCTTTTCTGAAAACATTAATTTCTCTTAGGAATTGGAAGTTTACGTAATATTATACAGCTGTTTAATTTAACTTAAATAAAAGGGCCTCGTTAAGTAATTAACTGTCACGTGATTTCCTCCCTTTCTACAATCCTGCGGCATAACCACTTGGACGGACAGTAGATAGCATGTCTGAGTAATTTTATATTTTCGGGTCGGGCAGAAGTGAAGATTGAATTTACAGTACGTAGAGTAGGTACAGAATTATTTCAACATGAGTTACTAGTACGAAGGACGAAACTGGCAATTGGAATTAGATGCAATAGTCTATAGTGCGATAATGTGCACAAAAGAACTGAAGCCTGTATCGAAATGAAAGCCCACCATTTTCAAAATTGTGTTTAAATATTCATATTATGATTATTTTTCAATTTAACTTCTTTCTCTATATTGTACGCTAATGTGCTGTAGACAGTATAATATACACTGCATAATGAATACGTTCGCATGGATAACTCACTTCGTGAGTAAAAACACTTATTCTTAATACAGTACTGTACTTTGATTAAAGAAAAACCTAATGAAAATTATCAAACTCAAAATCGCGATATTTCCTAGTTTACGTAAATGGATGAACTACTTTTCTTCCTTCCTATACCTAGTAGAGTGATTTGTGTTTTACGCCAGTATCATCGAACTCCAGTCTTGGAGCAAGCGGTGTTTCCGGTTCCCTAAAGGTATAGACAGGTTAATATTAAAAATGTTAGTAAAAATAAAATGATGTCCCTGTATTTCAGCATTAACCTATACCGGTGTGCAATTTATTTACACTCATGTATAATTAATGTGTTACCTACCTACTTCTTTGAAGACAGAACTAAACTTTCTATAATTTATTTTATTATAGCATTTTCACAATCGCCGCCAAAGAATAACAAATAAATAACACCTATCGACAAATACGAATAATAACAAATGAATGACTCTATCGACAAATAACAAACGACCACCACACATGACATGTTAGCGAAAACAAACTATTTATTTACATTAATGTTATATATTTTTCATGTAATAATTCGAATTTGGCAGTAGAGTTTCTCTGTATTACTTTCCATACAGTAAGGAAGATGTGTGTCCCGGTTACAATTTATTCATACCCTCAGGATTTAGATAATTTTTCTCCATGTTCAGTTTTACAGCATTTTACAACGCTAATGTTAACACAAAGTGCACTTAAAACTGAGATAGGCCTATTTTCATAATTCTTTCACCAGAATGAAGCTGATTAACATAGCTAAGTGCCAAACTACAAACAGTGTCCTACTACTTAAGAAAGTTAATTTAAAATTCCAAGATTTTAAATTTTTATTTTTATGTTTGAAACTTTAAAGTAATATATTTTTTTTAATGGGATGAGATAGGGAAAAACTGTTTCCACAGCTTATTCTGTGTTCTTTTATGAGCAAGGCATTGAAAGAAATTTTGTTCTAACATAAAAACTGTGGATCAAGGACTAAAACAGATTTAAGTTTTCGCTTTAAAAATTTCTCCCTGCGCTCCCAAAAATATTTGAGAAGTTTATTTTTTTGTGAAAATCCTTAATTATTTTTAAAGTAATGAGGAAAAAAGTAGTTTTTAAAATTGGAATAAAAACTGCAATTTTTCTCCAAAGGGTAGATACTCGTAAGTATAACTTCTGGTAGCAATTTTTTTTATCAGGGTTCTCCAGAAATGTATCCAGAGTTGGGATATTAATTGCGGCTAGCATCTTCAACTATGCTTGCTCATGACGGTAATTTAACACTGCTTCATTCTTTTCTTCGAGATTCTGTTATGCACTTAACACATGTATTGCATAGTATTTTTTGGCCGACATTAATAAAAAATAAATTATTATTAAAATTCACAGAATGTGACGGATTGATAATTGTATAACTGCACTTCCGGTTTAAAGAAAGGGCGCTTCCGGTCAATAAAAACTCGGCTAATTTATTAACCAAACATCATAGAGATAAAACTATTCTTTAAAACTATAAAATTCAAGCATTCAGGTGATATAAAAAGTCAGTTTGGTTAGTCGTTAAATCACGCAGGTTTGGGAAAGGAGAAACTGTAGTTCATGTCGAATAAAGGTCGATTCACATTATACGGAACGTCAACGTCACGTCACTGACCAGCAGCGTTACATCAAAACATTGTACAACGCATTTTATATGGTAGCGTTCACATAACAGACAACGTCGCGGACCGTCTGGGATTCTCGAGAAGAATGTTTTGACGTGACGGAACCTGTACGTGGACAGTTTGTTCTGCTAGACTCTAGCAGCACTGTTAAACATTAAGATGTCGTAGCTCCTATGAGAGAGAATTAATTGCACTGTAATTTTTAGGATTCATATATAAATGTCTAAGGAAAGCATAGAAAAAATTTGGAATCAAAATCTTTTTTTGGACAATGAGAAAAAAAATACTAACCTCGAAGTCACCCGTTCAAAATAGACATTGATGATTTCTATGAGAATCCACAGTTCTAACAGACAAAAGTTGTCACTCTGCATAAGAAAGTCGGCCACGCAAACCCCCGGATTAAAGTCGCCATAACTCCCAAACCGGTACAGGTTTTGAATATCAGTCACTTTTAAAAGTAATTTCTATTCTTTCTAAACATTTCTCTCGCTTTGACGCCTCATCTAACGTGAAAAATGAAAACGTTTGTCGCTTATCAACATTTGATGAACGGATGACTTCGAAGTTAGTAATTTTTTTTCTCACTGTCCATAAAAGATTTTGATTCCAATTTTTTTCTTTGCTTTCCTTAGACATTTATATATGAATCCTAAAAATTACAATGCAATTAATTGTCTCTCATAGGAGCTACGACATTGTTTGAGAGGATAGGCTACTTCTCTATTCTTGATGACGTCGGCAAACTGACGGTAACTTGCCGTAAATGTGAATGAGTTTGCATTGGACGTGACGGTGACGGTCCGTGACGTTGATGTTCCGTAAAATGCGAATCGACCTTAACAGTACGAAACTCAGGTTACAACTGTGAGCTATTTAATAAAATAAAAATAGTGATAAAATGAATAAAGTACGAGAATGTACAGTATATCTATCTTTCCACAGACAACCATTAGGATTCCTTTGGCCCTTAAAACTCGTCATTAATAATCGGACTTAAATTAGTGAACTTCTGATCCACTAACTAGCATGTTAAACACAAGACCATGAAGAACGTTACGAAATTATAGGCACAAAATTTATGAAAACTCTTATGGTACGGATTATACGATTTTTTCGATTAACCTTTCAGTCCACCCGCACCCTCTTCATTACCACGGGTAATAGCAGTTCTACTGTATGTGTCTATGGCCGCTCAGTTCGCCAGCCCCGGCCCTACCCATCCTCTCGGGAGCTGGAGAGGCCAAAGACTCGTATCCGCAAGAGGATATCTAATTCTCAGAGACACAGTCAAGTAGAAATACATAAGCCTTTCCAAATTAGTCAGAGCTATTGCCATGCAGGGGTCGTGGTGTCTTGTTCCATACTAAGTCAGGGAGCGAGATACATGAAATGTTAAAGAGCCTGTCCTACGATTCCTCATATCATGACTTCCGGCGATCGATGCAGAATGGCAAACAACTGATGGCATTGTTAGAGTCATTAGCATGCACGGGAATTGTCCCAAAGCGGACCCATTGTTCCCCCAAATTGGTCGTTACAGTCATTTTCCCGAACTTGCACAATGAGTCATTTGTCTGTTGTTTTGCAAAGAGGCGGAGACCCTTCTAACAATCAGGAAGAAGACAAACGGCCAAGGTCTGGACTCTGTGTGGTTTCCGAACTGAAACATTTATCTTTCATTTAGATTTTCAATGTTTCTCTTCTTGCTAAGCTCATTAGATTAACTTGTTAAATCAAAGTCCACTGAGTTAGCTTTGTAGTAGAGTGTCTGCTTCCAGACTAGCCGGCCCGGATTTGATTCCCGTAAAGGCTCAGAGATTTTCGTGTAAAATTTCTACCTCGGGACTAGGAGAGGTGGCGGTATACAATTTCTAATAACTAGATTGTGCACCAATATGCTTGGGTTAAGTCTCAAATCTCTCCGCAGTGCACATGAAGAGAAGGCATATGTCACGTTGTCACGTCGGACGGGGACGTAAAGCCTGGCGGCCCCCTTGGTGTTATTCGACAGGAGTAGGCTACGTGCCGGCACCAGGTTTTCCCTTCTCCCTTTCTCATCATCGTCATCACCTATTCCCTATACTACACGATTTCAAAAAGGCATATGACTCGGTTAAGAGGGAAGTATTATATGATATTCTTATTGAATTTGGTATTCCCAAGAAACTAGTTCGATTAATTAAAATGTGTCTCAGTGAAACATACAGCAGAGTCCGTATAGGTCAGTTTCTATCTGATGCTTTTCCAATTCACTGCGGGCTAAAGCAGGGAGATGCACTATCACCTTTACTTTATAACTTCGCTCTAGAATATGCCATTAGGAAAGTTCAGGATAACAGGCAGGGTTTGGAATTGAACGGGTTACATCAGCTTCTTGTCTATGCAGATGACGTGAATATGTTAGGAGAAAATACACAAACGATTAGGGAAAACACAGGAATTTTACTTGAAGCAAGTAAAGCGATCGGTTTGGAAGTAAATCCCGAAAAGACAAAGTATATGATTATGTCTCGTGACCAGAATATTGTACGAAATGGAAATATAAAAATTGGAGATTTATCCTTCGAAGAGGTGGAAAAATTCAAATATCTTGGAGCAACAGTAACAAATATAAATGACACTCGGGAGGAAATTAAACGCAGAATAAATATGGGAAATGCGTATTATTATTCGGTTGAGAAGCTCTTATCATCCAGTCTGCTGTCCAAAAATCTGAAAGTTAGAATTTATAAAACAGTTATATTACCGGTTGTTCTGTATGGTTGTGAAACTTGGACTCTCACTTTGAGAGAGGAACAGAGATTAAGGGTGTTTGAGAATAAGGTGCTTAGGAAAATATTTGGGGCTAAGAGGGATGAAGTTACAGGAGAATGGAGAAAGTTACAGAACACAGAACTGCACGCATTGTATTCTTCACCTGACATAATTAGGAACATTAAATCCAGACGTTTGAGATGGGCAGGGCATGTAGCACGTATGGGCGAATCCAGAAATGCATATAGAGTGTTAGTTGGGAGACCGGAGGGAAAAAGACTTTTAGGGAGGCCGAGACGTAGATGGGAGGATAATATTAAAATGGATTTGAGGGAGGTGGGATATGATGATAGAGACTGGATTAATCTTGCACAGGATAGGGACCACTGGCGGGCTTATGTGAGGGCGGCAATGAACCTCCTGGTTCCTTAAAAGCCATTTGTAAGTAAGTAAGTACACTTACACATACGCTCATCCTAGCACACTACATAACTCTCCACAGATACACATCATGCATAGCGTAGTCCGCAGAAGTAGTGTGCAACTTGAAAATGAGTCACAGTCCTGCCATCTATCCGTAATATGCGGAATCGAGTTACGTAAGTGAAGTGGATACATAGACACACTTGTTAAATCGTACACCTCAGCACTTCAGCTCATATTACTTCAGTGTGCTGAAATCCCTAATAAAATCCTAATTAATTAAACAGTTCTGAAAATTTAATTAGTTGCAAGAGCTTACTCTTAATCTATTTTGGTTGTGTTCCTTGTCCCGGATTTATGACATTAAATAATTTAAACTTTCTGAGACTTAATTACGACTCACCACTCACTTCTTTCAGTCTACACTTCAGATTTCTGAGTCCCAACCTATGCATCTTTTTTCATAAGGTTATATTATCCTGTTAGTAAATCCTTCACAATCCTCAGGTTGTCTATTTTAGAGTCATATCACTGTTATTGTCTCATCGCTATACTTATAGTGACAATAATAATAATAATAATAATAATAATAATAATAATAATAATAATAATAATAATATCAGTACTACTATTACTAATACTACTAGTAATAATAATAATAATAATAATAATAATAATAATAATAATAATAATAATACTTACTTACTTACTGGCTTTTAAGGAACCCGGAAGTTCATTTCCGCCCTCACATAAGCCCGCCATTGGCCCCTATCCTGAGCAAGACTAATCCAGTCTCTATCATCATATCCCACCTCCCTCAAATCCATTTTAATATTATCTTCCCATCTACGTCTCGGCCTCCCCAAAAGTCTTTTTCCCTCCTGTCTCCCAACTAACACTCTATATGCATTTCTGGATTCGCCCATACGTGCTACATACCCTGCCCATCTCAAACGTCTGGATTTAATGTTCCTAATTATGTCAGGTGAAGAATACAATACGTGCAGTTCTGTGTTGTGTAACTTTCTCCATTCTCCTGTAACTTCATCCCTCTTAGCCCCAAATATTTTCCTAAGCAAGTTATTCTCAAACACCCTTAATCTCTGTTCCTCTCTCAAAGTGAGAGTCTAAGTTTCACAACCATACAGAACAACCGGTAATATAACTGTTTTATAAATTCTAACTTTCAGAATTTTTGAGTATTCCGACAGTGCCCCATGTTGTACAAGCGAAAGAACGGAATTTGAAAAAAAAAAAGAATTAGAATGTGAATAATCTGTTGAATAAGTTATACTGGTTACTTATAAGCAGGGAACGGATTTATATGGACTAAAAATATATGAAATATGTAAATATATATGTAGTTATTTTTACCAAAATATGGAATTAAATATGGATTTTTACCAAAATATGGAATTAAATATGGACTTAAAATTATAAAAAAATGACTATGTACGTTAAATATTGGTACATTTTAATCAAACTAAACAAAAAATATAATGGACGTACCTTATCTTCCAATGTAGTTTCAACAAAACACAATTTTTATTGTCTGTTACCATAACAATAGGTTACAAACATTTCTTTCAAGTGCTGAAAAGTGAATCTTCTTCTATTGTCTCTGAGGATAGATTTATACTGACTAAAAGAGCGTTCGACGTCACAAGAAGTAACTGGTACATAATTCAATTTCACAATGTCTGCTGGGGATAAGTCCAAGTTAATCTTCACTGTTGATTCACCACTCATCACAGCAACAACCTTTTGTAGTTCTTCATATCCAGGGTTTTTTGAAAGTACAGTGTCCACCTTAGCTCTTACTGCATCTGCAACTTTACCTCTACCACGATTCAGTTGTTCCACAGTACTATTTATAATTTCAAAACTTTCAGATAGTGAAAGGTGCCTATTTTGGAGACTTTTGAGCGTTTTTATGATGCATGAAAATGTATGCTGAATGTGAGCTAAGTCATTCTTCACACTTATGTCACAGGTAACTGTTTTCGCAGTATCAATTGAGACTGCATCTTCAGAGTCCAATGCAAGGAGAACATTGTTAATAGAGTCTATATGTTCGGCATAATATTCAACTGCTTCTAGCCATGTACCCCATCTAGTTAAAATTGGCTTTGGTGGCAATGGAATTTCAGGGTACATTTCTTTCAACACGTTAACTCTACTGGGAGCTTTGAGAAATACTTTTTTCACTGATGAAATCAACAAATCTACTTTAGGGAAATTGTCTCTGACCACTTCTGCCACACGATGAAATGCATGCGCCACACAAGTAAAATGAGTCAATTTAGGATATACAACAGATAATGCTTGTCCAGCTTTGACCATATAAGGGGCAGCATCGCTAATAAAGAATAACACATTATCGTACATAATACCCTTTGGCCACAGGATACCCATAGCTTCGTTGAACAGTTTAACTATAGTTTTGTTATTGCACTTTTCTAGAACATCACAATGTAAAAGAATTCGTTCAGAATATTGTTCACTTAACAAACCGATAACTACATTACCAACAAGTCTACCTTCTTTGTCGGGAGTCTCATCAATGGAAACCCAAATTGAACTATCTTTAATTTCATCTCTTATCTTCTGTATTGTCTCATCGTAGATGGATGGAGCATACGTCTTCCTAAGTGTTGACTCATCCGGGATTGTATGTTGAGTATATTTTTCAAGGAATTCCCTGAAGACCTTATTCTTTAGTTTGTAGAGAGGAATATCAGCAGAGATGAGAGAACGGCACAGGTCGATGTTAAACTCAGATCTTACATTCGATGTTGTTGGTTGTGTTAAAAACAATTGTCTCTGCTTGGAATTTAGTTGTTTGTTGGCCTGATGTTTACTAGTTGTAATGTGTTGTTGCACCAGGAACTTTTGTGTAGATGATACTGCACACTGACACAAATTACAAAATAATATTTTATTGTCAGTTGATAAACCATCTTCTTTAAATTCTGAAATGTAACTTGTTAGTTTTGATTTTAAATTGACTGAATGACGTACTTTTGGCATATTTACCGTCTTTATAGTATGATTTACAAAACTGAACCTATGTGTACTCTGACTGGCATTTAACTGTTGAGCTGCACAACTGAAGTCTGTTAAAAATTTTAAATTAAATTAATACAGTTTTGTAACTTACTTTCCATTGTTGATAGGACTGCTAATTTTCAAATAACTCTGATGTTAAAGGGATTACTGAACATGTGTTTAAATCTCTATTGTTGAAATGTATTTTTAAAAGTTAATGGAATTTTGTTTTGTTTTATTGTTAAACCTAATATAATATGGACTGTTTTATATGAAATATGGAAAATATATGGAAATTAACGAAAATATGTACTAAACTCTAAAATATGGAAAAATATGGAAAATAAAAGTAGGATTTTTCAACCCTACACATTGTGAAACATAAAGATAATGCAAAATATAAATTATATTAGCTTTATAAGTAAATATGTATTTACATATAAATCCTTTCCCTGCTTATAAGTCTTGCTTAATTTAGCTAAATGAATTAATAAGAAAGTGTGTATACTTTACGACATTATTTTTGTTGAATTTCTGAAGCCGGTGTCAATTTTGCGTAACGAGAGGGAACGTATGAGAACTATGCCTATGACATGCCAGCGTGGTGATGCACTCGATGTCACGTGCACACGTCGACCTCCGTATTTATTGCTGCTTGCACAATACATACCGATCTTTATCGCCACAGCTGCAATTAAGGCAATAGCCTTGAAACTCGTAAAACTTGGCTTCGCTGATGATCGAGCCTGTTATGATAGCTATACATCGCCTCATCAGTTACAAGACCTCGTGAACTCGATGAAACGTTCGTTGTCGGTTACAAACACCTCCAGATATTATCACTTACTGCAGAGTGTAGGTAGACCTCTCTAGATTCTGTGAGAGTGGGGCAACCAGAGTTCATCTCTAATAAAAAATTTCAACATATAATTTGTAGGTAGAGCACATTAGAGACTATGCTACTTGGCAAAGCAATAGAGAAAAAAAAATCCTTATTTTAAAATTTAGTGAATGTCTAAAATCTTTCTTCACCATATTTCAACTATTCCTTTCTTACCGACTTATAACTCAGTGCGATCTAGAGGAGGATATATATCCATGGACCAACACTTGACAGACACACATTGCATTGTCGCCAGCAGGTCACAGGGCCACGGCTGACATAACACAGGACAGACACCAGTGGCGGCTCCTGCGTATTTCTTAAGAGGCGGAAAGAAGTTAACAGCACGAAATGACACCTTCTTGAATGAAATATGCTATAAATTAGCCTACATGCATACATGTAAGACCAGGTAGTGTTGGGGTTCGCCTACCCTTCTGTATAGCAATAATCTGTTCTTTTAAACGGAGTTTCCTAAATTTTCCAAACTATATTATGTTTTCACTTCCATTTATTGTTGAATAATTGCACTAATTAACAATTACAAGGAAATTCACAACCTCGCAGCATTTTTAGAGCACACTACAGCATCACACGTGTTCGAAGATATTATAGAAGCGTTGTCAGACAGAGCCTAAACGGAGCGGGACGCTCCACTAGACTCGTTGCGTGCTCCGGTGTTTCCACAGACATAAGCAAGTTCACACTCCGACTCTAGCTACACAACCGGTTTTGTAGCTTACAACTCTGATACTACTAGATTATAAATAATTTCGAGGGAAAAATTGTTCCGGAGCCGGGTATCGAACCCGGGACCTTTGGTTTAACGTACCAAATCAACTTTACAGGGAGTTATACCTGAAATCTTGATTTGCATACTAGATTATAGTTACTAACACGTAATCGGAACCGTTTTACGGAAATGGGAATGGGAAATAATCTGAGGAAAGCGAGAACACTGCACCCACGCACGTAGTCTGTGTTGCCACATATACATTTTACAAGTTCAGTATCACATGCTTTTGAAGAATGTCAGTGAGTACCTTTCAATTTCAAATATATTTATACAAAACTGACAACTTGACTGTTGCCCTGTCTAGTAGACAATGAATGGAAGTGAATTTCAGGGGCCAAAAAGATCTGCGATACTAACGTAGAACTTACTTCCTCTTTGTTTCATATAAACCCAACTTTAACTTTCAAATATCTCTGAAAGTTTCAAACCATGAATAGTAACCTATATAAAGTGTAATGAATAATATTTTTGATTTATAATTGAAAAAAAAAGTTTATATGGTGTATTTCATAGCTTTGCGTTAAAACTGTTTTTATTGTGCCTCCTCCTAGATGTGTTATAGTCTGGTTGAATGCAACATCGTTGGCAGCGGTAGCGAGCTTGCTGTACGACTAGTCGGTTTCTATTTCCCGCCCATGCGCTGATTCAGAGGAGAATCTCCTCCCTATCCGTTCATTTACTCGCTTTAAAACTCTGCTTCTTTCTCTGGCCGCTAGTGCGCTGTTGTCTATTGTGTTAACTGCAGTAAAGGAGGAATGGATTGGCTTTCCTCCACACAACAATCTCGCATCTTTCTCACAGTTTTCTAGCAGCACATGAGTGCGTGTCGTTTAAAACTCGTTCAACCGAAGTTTTCTTATAGCTGAGAACTTAAAAATTATCTAATCTTCCGCGAATTTCAAGGCACATATTTTATTTGGTATTTACTTTCAAAGGAAGAAAAATGTGAGGAGGACGTTCCTCCCTTCCCTCCCCCGAGGAACCGCCACTGACAGCACCCAGCCCCACGGGCAGATGATAAATCTCTGTCATTGTTCACGTCGGGAATCGAACAACACACCGCTTCGGTGTATAATGTATAATGTATAAAATATGCATAACTTCAATATTATAGCATAGGTATACATATATTTAGTTTCAATAGGTGAAAATAATAAATCAAATAAAGCTATTAATATACAGGTCTTTCATTTAAAAACTTCCCAGTCTAAATAACTATTTATTTAAATTGAATTCAATTTAAACAAAAAAAAAAGTCAATTTAGATATTGAGGGGAAAGTCTGAAACCAGGCTTAATAGCATTTTAGATTTCACCCCACCCCTAGTCACCCCTACTTTGAAATTTCAAATGACACCCGTATATTTTTATACTTAAAGAAAGAGCATTCAATTGTTTATATCCTCATTCATTTGTTTTTGCATCTTTTGTTTTCTATCATCGCCTCGCAACCTGTATTTTTGTTATTATCAGTTGATTGTAGGATGAAAGCACAGCTTATTTTGTGTAATTTCCTAAATTTAATCAATAAGGATGATTTATATTCTCTCTTGTAGAATATACACCATTTTAAAATAATTTAATACACAAACACAACTATTACATGAAATGCTCAATAAGTTTTCATAGCTTTATTCTCTTCAACTCTAATAAACAATAACAACAATCCAAGTTGCCAGGAGACGATAGAAAGCAGAAGATACGAAAACAAATGAATGAGGTGTATAAACAATTGAATGATCTTTCATATTTAAGTATAAAAATATAGGGGTATCATGTGAAATTTCAAATTGCGGGTGGCTGGAGTGGGGGGTGAAATCTAAAATGTAATTAAGCCTGGTTTCAGATTTCCCCCTCAATATCTAAATTGACGTGTTTTTTGTTTCAATTGAATTCAATTTAAATAATTAGTTATTTAGACTGTGAAGTTTTGAAATGAAAGGCCTGTATACTAATAGCTTTAATATGATCTAGGGTATAGGCTACCTTTACCTAAATACACTACACAGCTTAAAACAAAACGACAGATAATAATAATAATAATAATAATAATAATAATAATAATAATAATAATAATAATAATAATAATAATAATAATAATAATAATAATAATAATCGTAATATATTATTTGATTATTATTTATATAATAATTTATTATTATTATTATTATTATTATTATTATTATTATTATTATTATTATTATTATTATTATAGGAAATTGATTCTGCCACCTCAAATGTAAGTTTATCGTTCTACTGAGGTATTAACAATCCCCTCTTGCTCCCAAATTAGAAAAAAAAAAAATAAATAAACTGACCTATCATGATACACCAACACGACAAGAATGGAATGCAAACAATCTCTGGAAGCTGGCTCTGCAAATTCAAGGCCATAGTTGGTGCGCATCGCGTGACTTCGCGTTGATACATTTCCTGGAAAATAGGCACGCTCGGCGGACACCTGTCAGAGCCTGCTCATGGGTTATCACTTGTTTATTGTTTCATTGTTATATGTTATTGTTTTTCCATCAGTTTATTTTGTTTGGTATTATAGTATGGGTCCAGCAGAACGATAAGGAGGGTTCCCATTAATCATTTTATCAGTTAGTAAACACTTGCCTATCTTCAGTCCGAATGCTTGCTTGATCCCAATAGTATGTGTTATGCAATCATTGTTTCTTGGTCCCTAGTCTTCGGGGTTCATCATCCCATTAGAGCAGCGGTTATAAACACCAAACTTTTTGAAGACGCGACTCACTTTTGGCCGAGACTTCAGTTTGTGGCTCCCCCCCCCCCCCACTACTGTACCGGTTCTTTACTCTATTCCAAAAATACAAATTCCTTTTAAATCGTAAACAACTATAATTTTACTCAAAAGCAGAGGATACAACCCTAAGTACAATTTTAAACAACAGGTTTTCTAGTATTTTCCAGAATAAACCAAAACAATTACGATAGTAACAGATGGATACTGAATCCGTTGCGTTCAACTGGTTGAAATTAATATATATATATATATATATATATATATATATATATATATATATATATATACACAGGATGTTTTAGACATACTGTACTCTGGCAAACCTTGGGAGCATGTTCCTCACACCGAAACAAGAGAAAAAGTTCATATAAACATATTCCGAAAACCCTTAGTTCTTTAGTTATTAATGAAAGAACATAATGAAACATCTGTTAGATATTGTCAGCTTGGTAGCAAGTGTTGCAACTTTAATCAATTCAGAAACTCATAGCTTGGGGGCGGATCTGTGTGCGGTTAGAAAACGAAACAGGTTAGACGCGACGCGACGCGACGCTAGCAGTAGCAACACAGTCCATGTATACGCCGCGAACAGTATAGTGACCACGTTTAATTAGTAGGCTAGCGGCGTCAAAGAGGACGGAAGCTTTGTAGTTTCAATAATTTTAATTATGTTGTGCTGTCCATTGTCGTCAAGTCTTTTGAAGGCCGCTCCAATACTCCACGCGGAGTGTATGGACGGAAGCTTTGTAGTTTCAATAATTTTAATTATGTCGCGCTGTCCATTGTCGTCAAGTCTTTTGAAGGCCGCTCCAATACTCTATGTTATAATAATATATAGCAGCAACAAACAAGATGTGACAACGTCGCATTTTCATTTTATTATCGGTGCATGCAATAAAGACCTACAAATCTTAAAAGGAATGCCGCTGCCTAATAATTAAACGAGGCTACTATACCAATACAGTCCACGCAACTGCAGGGACAACGCACACAGATCCGCCCTCTACTCATATGTTCAAATGACAAATGACTGTAGTAACAACACATAGCCAAGAGCGTATTCCGAATCTCAGCGCTGAGTAATCTGATGGCATCACGGTGTTCCGAATTTCACCGATGGCTTCACTGATGTTCCACCGGTATCGCACCGGTGCCATCAGCTTGCAGAGGTGGTGGCAGTCTCCATCAGCCGCCATCAGTGGATCTGATTGGTTCTTGTATAGGGCGGGAATTAGCAGACGAATGACCGTGCCCTGTTGTGTCATGGCGGTGTATTCTGCTTTAGCTCTGCTGTATTGTTTGTAATGAGCACAACGTAAAAACAATATGATAATGGCTTATAAGCGAACTTGTCAACGGACCAGTTATTACTACCGGTTCAAGAAATAAATTGTTTATGCTCTCTTTTCTTTGAACGAGATGGCAGTACGGAAATTTCGCAACATTTTGCTAGCGTAGCACAGACAACAACTTATACAGTCGCCATGACAGCCATCAATCCTTCCAGCAGTTTTGTTCCTATTTCGCTGCAGCGTGACGTCATTGTTGTCCACCGGTCCGGTGAGATTCGGAATACGCTGGAAGCCATCTATACTCCGTGTCAGTAGAAAATGCATCTGAAGGTCAAAGCCAATGCCTTGCCCTTCCACACCGCGAGCCTTAAAACCTCGCGCGATGTTGCGAGTGAATGTTATCTCTACCTCAGCCTACGCCTGTCTTGAATTAGCATAGATCACGCGATGTCTAATGGTGGTGCTATATGCATGTAAGGAAAACATCAGTCTTTACCGATAGCCGTATAGATCGCAGCATGTTAATTGTGTAGTGTCACTGCTCTTTAAATTCGTGTCTCTTCGGACGGAAGTTGAATTATTTTATGCTCGACCATGCCGAAATGTAGTAATTATACACCTGGTAGTAGCCCTTTAATGCACCTCATTAAAGTACACCTATTCATTAAAGTTCAGGTGTTCAGCCAATGACAAATCACCTTTGTATCATTATAAAATCGCAAGTATCGATTATTCTCGGATATGCAACCGAAAGACAATTAGCGAAAAGTCACGGAGGCTGGAAATCCAATACTGTCGCAGAAGATTATGTTCTGTTACTGTAATAATTAGCGTTAATTGTAAATAATATTGAAATAAATTCAATTTGTCATCTCGTTTTTCAATTCTAAATCAATTTCCAGGTTATATCAAGACTAATGTTCATCTTATTCTCTACGTTATATCAAGGTCAATGACATTCGGCCTCGGAAAAAATCAATACTTTCGCGTCTGCGCACATCTCACAATTCAGGTCAGTTCGCTACTCACTTACATAACCATAACATGACCTACTTTTGAATAATTTCAAGTTAGAAATATGATCGAGCATAAAAAGTCGTATAAAACTTGCCTATAATGGCAATTAAGACGCTCGTATTAAAATTATGAAACTCGCTTGCGCTCGTTTCATAAACAAACATACTTGCGTCTTAATTACTACCATTATAGGCTCGTTGCATAATGTACTATTTTCCTTGCTCGGCCAGTATTATAAGAGCTCCATCTAGCTGACATGATTTACCTTGCCAGATACTTTGTAAACACTATATTACTTTGTATTCTGTGTGTACTTAACTTCAGAGTAAATGTGCCTCAACTTCGAAGTCTAGTAATAACTAGTTTTGTCCACCAGGTTGGATTTTGTGGTTATTTCCAGTAACAACTGGTTTGGACCAGTAGTAGAAGGACTTTGTAATTATTTCTAGTAATAACTAGTTAGGTCTATTATTATAACCAACAGCAGTACTAATACCTTCTAATTATTACTAGTAGGAACTAATTTGTTAACAGTAATAGGTATCTGTACTTTTAACAAGATAAATTACAAATCGTTGCTGTAACATTGGCAATACGAATGCGTATCAAGACATTTAACGAAGCATATGGTGAGATATGTCGTAAGAAGAGGGGTGGAAAAATACGGATTTGTTTGTCTAACAGTTGTGTCAACAGGAAAGTTTCCTTTCGTGTTATGAAACATAAATAGAAGTCGACAAGGTCTGTGTGTTTGTTCCTCTGTATTCTACTTGCATTAATTGCTATGAATAATATGGTAGTGATTTCAATTCGTCTAAGAAAGCGGAAAAGAAAACCTTACAGACACTCGCCAGCAAAAAGGTATGCATTTAAATTTTAAATAATAATTTTATACTTATAACTGTAATTCGGTACAAAAGGTCCGTAGTGTAGCATTGAGAATTTGGACTGTGTGGTGACTTGATAAATTTTCGACATTCCAGATTTAGGTCCTCATTGGTTTCATTTTCAGATTCCTATATACGTAACAGAAGTACCTTTATTATTCTTCTAACGGTAATTAATTTATTATTGGTTGATTGGTCGATTATAATCTTACTAAACTCTGCTTGTCTGGCTGGTGAATAATTCCACTTCTGAAATGAGAGAACTTCTAATATGGAATTATTTACCCCACGATGCAGGAAGATAGATGAGAATGCTGGCTAACAGATTTGAGTTTTATATCAGTATCAATTAATCATAGGCCTATTACAGTCAAATGTCTTATCATACAAATGTAATTAGCATATTAAAATTTGTTATTACATCACATTCATTTGGTTGTTAACGTTTTCGCTATTTCGGCATCATCAGATAACAAATTATTACGATATCAAATTTGAACAGAGTCTTACAAAATTAGGCTACACAGATACAATATATGATTAGCCTATATATATATATATATATATATATATATATATATATATATATATTCAACAGAAGTTATATAATTCATGATTGGCAACGCACCGATTAACTCTCAGTCGAACAACCACAGTCGCACGGCCAACACATACATTCACACGAAGTTTGATACATGGCATAAGATCACCAGTTACATCATCACTTTAATATTTTTGGCTCAATACGTCGTTTTATAGATGAACAAAACTAACTTCCGCTCTCATTCGCTGTGTTCGTTGCATTTGTCTTTCGAGTCTCGTCTCGTCTCGTCATTCTCGTGCGCTTCGAGTCTCGCTCATCATTCTCGAAATAGCATTTGGTCGGCGTGGAAAGTTTTCGTAACTTTGAATAACATACATTATTGAAATAAATAACATTATAAATGTTTAAATGAGACAAAAAGACAAAACAGAACAGTATCTTAATTATCAAAATGTCCTGGTTCTGTTATGATATTACCTAGAGTACATAAATAGAAAAAAAACAATTCTCAAATAAATTTGCATTTCTAAGAAATATAAAACATAACATTAATGTCTTTTTATTTGAAATTGCACACTTGATCTTAAACATATGAAAAGAAAATTTCTAGCCTTTTAATAAGGACCTAGTAATTAAATAAAGACTGGTGAACGGATTATTATACACTGAAAGGTAGAGATGTTTCAAATAGGCTACTTGATTGTTTATACATTGGTAAAATAGATAAACGTTCAGTCAGGTATAAACAACTGTGGCGATTCAAGGCTACTTGACTTCGGGAGTGATCAATCTCGAGTCTCGGAACACTCACAACTAGTCTTTACGTCAAGGACGCGACATACAGAGCATTGTCAAGCGGGTTTTCGGCTGTTAGTCTCGCTTTCTTGATCGTTGTTCATCTCTAGTCTACATATTGACTACAACGAGACATATCACTTGTATAACTCTCCTATGTAATATGCTACAGCACAATTAAATTAATAACAAGCACAAAACCAATTCTTATATACATAAAGGAAATGTGAAGATACACCATAGCTGTGTATTGTAAAGTTGGCTGACAAATAAATGCCGTGTCGTGTCGTATCGAGCTGCTTGTGTATTTATTTTCTGGAGATATAACTTTTTCTTCGTGATTATTTGATTTTCCTGTAGTAGTGTTATGTAGCATGGGATATTTTAATTTCCCAGTTGACTTTTTTTCGTCAAAAACTTCATTTCATTTCAGACTATTTCACGGTTCTTGCTATGGATAATAGGTGTTTGTTGATACCATGTTCTTTTTTTAAGCTCTCGTATCATTAGCATGCGTACTACTTCTACTTCTACAATGGCATCACGGCCTAAAATCGCGTCTTAGCCTCATTTATCCTCTTCCTCCATATTTCTTTATCGAAAGCCATACTCCTCCATGCTATAGTGCCGAACATTCTTTGGAGTTACTCGTCACACCATATATCCATCTGTTCTTAGGTCTTTCAACTAGTCTCGTACCAAATAATTTTCCTTCATTAATTCTACTCCATCCTGTATACAGGGCCAGCCACTCCAATCTTCTCAATTTAATGTAGGTGTTCACATCCGTACTCTTATGTTTCTCAAACAGCTCCTTATTATAGGCATCCGACAAGGAAAACTCAGTGCGCAGAAACCAGTGGCCAAGACTGTCTCGCGCAGATGACGTATGTTTCCGTTCCCAGCATCCTCTCACGCCTACTGCAGGGGGGGGGGTAGAGGGCACAGCATGCGCGTCGCGAGGAGTCCGAGCTGAGTTTTGCTTATAGGATATATTATATAGGTCCGCAAACAGGGAATACCGACGGAAGGAATGCGAATCAAACAATGCGATAAGGAAGAGCGGGCGACAGGAAAAGGACACGAGATAGCTTTAATAATATTTAAGAGTACAGTCGGAAGAGAAATGACATCGATAGAATCAGTCTTGCGTTGTGATAGTTACATGACTTTAATTTGTTCTATTGCATGTGAATACGTGTCTTGTATCACACGGTATTATTATTCCATTCGTAAACATATGTTGCGCGTTTAATTAGCTTCCAATTTTTCTCTTGCTACGTTCTTTATTTCCACAGCGATGTCCTCATCTGTTCATCTTCTTGGAAGAGACGGTACTTCCATCGGCCCGCTCCTCTCGCTCCTTCGACGTGCCTACAGACACGCGTCAAAACAGACAGCAACGTCACCATTGCCTTTCGGTAATCGTTTTTTGCGCGAGCTATACTTATGTCGGATTCTCCAAACAGTCTTATCTAGCACAGCTCCAAAAATCCTCCTAAGCACGTTCATCTCAAATACTCCAAGCATATGCGTAAATCATACTTATGCTGAAAGGAAAAAATATCTATACTCTCTGTACATCACTGCCTAGCCCGAGCAAGAGATAAACTGCCTGGTTCTCAATCTCATCCACGCACATTTTCGAATTCAATTTAGTAATATTTTTGACAGTTTGTTTGTTTTTTAATCTTTGTACATGTTTGCACCACATTAATTGATAATCCATTTTGAATCTTGCGTACACTACTTTTAACACTTGAATATAAGTAATTGATTAACTAGTGGAACTTACTCGTGTTAATTATGTAAGTCTGTGCGGCTTACAGCTGTTTCGGTGTATCATCACACCATCTTCAGAGCCTACTAGATCTCGGCGTCATCTCGAACTTCTCTGCCTGTTATGTGGGTGCGTTTGATTGTTGAAATGTGTTGAATAGTGGAGTCAGATAGAGTGTGTGTGTGTGTGTGTGTACTGAAATTGATCTGTGTGTTGATACAACCCAAGAACCAAAAACTCAACACACTAGAACAATACGAAATATACAAACACACTAAAACACACCCAGATCAAATTCTCAACACACAGATCAATTTCAGTACACACACACTATTTGACTCCACTATTCAACACCTTTCAACAATCAAACGCACCCATATAACAGGCAGAGAAGTTCGAAATGACGTCGAGATCTAGTAGGCTCTGAAGATGGTGTGATGATACACCGAAATAGCTGTAAGCCGCACAGACTTACATAATTAACACGAGTAAGTTCCACTAGTTAATCAATTACTTACATTAATTGATTCTCCTCATGTTTTGCTAACGTGGCCACACAGTACTGACGAAGGCAATTTGTTGCGTGTGTTGCAGCATAACGTCTGCCAGGATGGGAGAGCGGCTGCCAGTCCGACGTCGACTGAACTTCGACTGGGATGATGGGTTTCGTGACGGATCCGGGGACAACTTCATCAACACTCTGCAAGAAGAGGCCCGCAGAGACAACGAGGAGGCGAAAATTAGATGGAATTTTGACTTTGAACACGAAATGCCCCTTCCAGGGAGATGGCAGTGGGAGAGAGTTGAACCTGAGACTGAGACCGTCCCCGCTACCGTTCAGCCCTCCCAGCAGCCGGAACCTCCAAGGGAAGAAGGTGAAGAATCTCAACAAGCGAAAGAAGGAGCAGAAGAAGAAGAAGAAGAAGAAGACCAGCCACAGAAGTAGTATGAATGTCTGAGAGTATGTTTTATACATTTACATACAAAGTATTCTTGAGATGAATTTTTGTGATTTTATTATAACATAAGTCTGATTGTAGTCCTAAATTTAAAGCACGTATTTTTCTCAGAATATTCTTAGTAGACCGGGATACAGAAAAAGCCAAAATATTAGTATCACTATCAGCACTATGACCCGTGAAACGTTTTATTCGTTATAAGGAGTTATTGCTTGTCTTTCTCATATATTACCAAATATTCATTTTGTAGATACTCTCATAGAAGTTTTAAATGCATATTTCTATTGGTCTCTTCTTCTGCTACTCTTGGTATCATCATAAGGTCAGAGAAATATTGTCAACACGTTCTGGACAGAAGTAAAAACTCTCTTAATTTCTCGATAATTAATTACTGTATAAAAGTTGCACTTTTGCTTCACATAGTTCTGAAGCTACAGACTTGGTGGGACTATAAAATTCTTTCTTTTTAAGGAACAGTCTCGAATTGTGGCATATTTTTATCTCCTAAATGTAAGAAAAGAAAAAAAAAATAGTTTTAAATTTTCAATGATTTTTTTATGTAGTCGGATACTACATAGCCTATACATTTTAATTTAGAACCAATTTCCCCGCTTTTCAGATAAAATGTTCCGAAATAATGTACGCTGAAATATTGAGATACTGTATAAAATAATGTAAATAGTTTGCAACCAGTGTATATATACAGTCTAATTTTATCCAGCATGAAATTAATTTTTACTCCGTTAAACAAGCACTACGCATATTTACTTGTCGACATGCATATTTTATATATGAAAAAATTCATTATCATACTTTATAGTAGTGATTTTAGATATGCAAAACAAAATTCCAGCAATATAATTTAGTATGAAACATGTTTTATACTGTAGAAGATAATTTTAAAGTAATAATTTCTGGAAATTTAAAAAAAAAGAAATTGATTAGAAATGTACGTAAAGTACTTTGAATGCTTTCTTCTTATTAGAAAAATTAATTTCGATTTTTAATCCCAGGATTAGCTTGTATTTAAAAAAAATTGAGAAAATTAAGTTTGTAGTAACTAATAATTGCTGAAAATTAAACATTTTTCAACGATCAGTAGCGTTACATTATAAACGGAAATTTCGATGATTCTCTTTACCACCAGAGATAAATACTATGCGCGAAACTTTTCTTGATCCTTCAGCTCTATAGTAAGGTTTGTTCATCTTCGTTGACAAGGAGTGGCAACCACTGAAGAACAAAATTGAATCTCGTATGCATACGCTGTGACATCTGGTGGTATAATTGCAAAGCCTTGAATATTGTGGTTACTGGTTGTTGTTTGATAGATACAGTAAACTAATGAGTTGAAAAATTGAATTAATTTTGTTTTCGAACATTCGAACATAGGTATAGTACTTTTTTTCACTACAATGGCTTAGGAAATACCAGGAATATCAATGTACACTTTCGCACTCCTTCTCGAAACGAAATGTTCACTGTGAGACAGAGAAATAACTGTGCGGAACAGGGGTTACAATAAAATTGGTTACAATCTGTTTACTGTTTGTTTAGTTCAGTGTTGAGTTCTCTTTGGTTGGCAGCACTGCCATAAGCAAGGCGGGAGTAGGTTCTTCGTCCCGTTAAAATAAGGATCAAGAAAAGTTTCACGGATAGTACTTTAGCGAATGATTTGAGATGTATTACAGCCTTGTGTTGAAAACTACATTCAATATCGTTACTCATAACTTGATATATTAAAGATATGAAGTATGAAACGGAGTGAATGTAATGTAACAACTTTAATTTATTAAGGATAGCAAATCTTTCGTACATATTGTAAACATTGCTTCAGTTTTCTGTTATTTTGCTTCATTTATGAAGGGATAAAATTTTAAAATAAAAATTAATCATTATGAATATGAAAAATCATTTATTATTTGCAGAGATAGTTCATTTATAGCTTAACTTCTATTGTTCTTATATAAAAGCATAGACTGAAATGTAGAAATTGTAAATATATTTATAAGCATTAACGCTTTCTGAGAAATGTGAAGTCACTGGTATTTCTAGACTCAATTTATTATAAATCAGGAATTTTAAAGATGAAGAAAAATTATTTGGGCAAACTTCTTCATTAACTTATTTTCTTAAGTGACCATTGCTGGAAATTATTTGCCTACCACTACAGATTTGAAGTTCTACGTTGAGTAAAATTCTTGCAACCATTAACTAAAACAGTAGGCTTATTTTTTTTATTATTTGCTGATGCACTAGACAAGGTATTCAAAGAAGAGTCACGAACTTCTATTCAAAGCTAAAATGAGGAAGAGATGAGTCCCATGCACTCAAAAATGCCGATATTCTTTTAACAACAGTTATTGCTTTTGTGATACGTGCGACAAGATCTGTTTTCTTCTCCACTTTTAGGCCTATTTCTATAATAAACTATGTTTTCGTATATCCTTCCATAAGCAGAAATTCAAGGTGTCACATACGTTGACTTTGAAAGCCTAGAAACACGTCCAGCATTACGGAATGTATTTTACGTCCTTATAAAGATATATTTTATCCCAACTATCAGCCTTTCTCTTCTTTATTTTTTACATAATTTTATTAATCGTGTATAATAGTAAAATTTCTTCAAATAAACAAATTGATAGAATTTCAGAGAGCAGCAATGAGTAGAGAAATTCAGTTTCATAAACCGGCTATATCGTCTAGAGGGGGTTATGTTATTGACAACGTTACTCCAGTACTGGTTGGATGATCGTTCACTTCTTCTTGGCTCTCCATTGGCTGTCACGCCAAGGTTAAAAAAAAATGGTGTCTTTTATGTAGGTTACAAGATGTTTTCATGGACTCTGTACAGGAGTTGAAGACGAATATTTGGAAAAATAAATAAATATTTATACATAATTTTATAGAAACGATTTAATTTTCTAAAAATAGACATTTTACGTAAGATTCTGTACTTCCGTGGTGTCCTTCATCCCGCATTAGGACCTAACCAAACTCTTAAATTTGTCTTGTAAACTGAAGTTATAACGCATGTAGGCCCTGTATATGGACTTTCCTATTAATTTATTTGTAATGCAGCTTTCAAATTTCATTGTCGTTAATAACATACAGGTTGACAAAATTAATAGTCAATATAGGTCACTTAAGAAAAACCAGAACAGTAGTTCGTGAGGAATTTATTAATTACTAATCTACAAAGGCAAAATCGCGCTTTATTAATGAGAGTCCTTAGTATGATTTTACGTACCAGACTTCTTGTAAATCCCGATGAAGAAACAAGAATTTTAAATTATATTTCGTATTGAAGAAAATATTTCTCTATTTCCTATTATAATAAAAATATCAAAATGAGCGTTTTTAAAAGCACTATAATAACTCCATAATAATAATAATAATAATAATAATAATAATAATAATAATAATAATAATAATAATAATAATAATAATATGTATTTATTTTGCTAATAATTGTAACAAAAAACTATATATATAATTTGAACTGGTAATGGACATTACCGGAAAACGACTGAACAGATTTTAATGAGTGACCCGTTATTTTGAAGCTTGGCATCCAAGAATTTTCAGAAAAATAGTAACTTTCAATGAAACGTTAGTTTTTCTACATAATTTTCTTATTTTCTAAAATCCATCTTTCGTCAGTTTTGAGAACTAATTGCATTTCAGAATAAAACAAAACACACACTACAATAAACAATAGACTATTACACGAAGACTATGACCTGCAGGATTGCTGATATATTTAGAGTTCAAATTCATTTGGTTATTAAAAAGTTCAAGACTTACTAAAAATAATTTACAGGTCTGATTCTGCGGTGTGTAATTTTCTGAGTACAGCTGTGTATTGGATATTAAAATCTACAAAACTTGAGGTGATTTGATGACATTATTACCATTAGATATGAAATATTATTATAGTTAATGCCATGATGTTAATATATATATATATATATATATATATATATATATATATATATATGTATATATATATAATATGTAACTACAAAACTTGCGTAAGATAATAATATTGTTATTAAAAATGAAATATTTTTATAGTTATTAATCAAGTGGGGTTGGATCTTTTTCATATACTTAATGGCGATGTGGTGTAGATACTTATATGCGTCATTCTTTTCGGTATTGGCTCGAGAGAGCGTAAAAATTACAGTTCATAAGGAAAGACGGTATTACTTACTGATAAAATAAGAGGCCTACAAAATTTTGTAGTCTCCCGATCATTTCAGCAAGATCTCTTAGCAGGATAAAATGATTTTACCCTCTACATTTCAAGCTTTAAATGCAGCAGCTATACCAAGATCCTATTTCTATTGTTCGAAAGCATAGCAAACCTGACTTTGTTTTAACTTTAACCTACAATCCACAATGACCTGAAGTAGCTGTTGCTTTACTCCCTCATGAAAAACATACTGATCGTCTTGACATTGTTACTTGCGTTTTCGCGTTGAAACTCAAAACTGAAGGTGGATAGGTGCAAGAAAAAGTGTTTGGCATTAAAAAAACCATTCAGAGGGAGTATGTTTCATTATTATGGAAGCAAATAACTTTCAAAATGTTGGTATTTTTCATTGAAAATAAATCTGAAAAGTTTTTATTTGAAAAGTCTAATGAACTTAGTTTGCAGCATTTGCTGCACAAGCCACTAGTATAATATAAACAGATAAAATTTTAGCTCACCTCTGAAAGAGTATAACTCGTGCTCGTTATTAAGTAAAGACGTCTCTATTAAGACATAATTTCATTATATTTTATTTTGGGATCAAATATTATGATTTTTCATTTCACCAGTATTTCTAACACTTCTTAATTTCAAATAAAATTAAGAATTCTTATCTGATAACTAAAAGTTCATGTAATATACTGCAGAGAGACAGAGTTTGCGCTCACGTCCAGGAGAAAGTAAGATATTTTTCTTTTTCACCACATTTTTGCTTTGAATCCCGTTGACTCTTCTATTAAATTAGTACGGCACCAAATATATTTCTTACGAACAAAACAAAGAGACTTCACATTTTTGCACTCCTGTTAGATCGCAAGCGGAATGCCTTTGCCAATTCGCTCGAAAAATTAGTAAATTACTGGTAGCTCATGTAAATTATATTTAATATGCAGAAGGAAGAAACAATTCTACTCGTAAACAAACAAATTACAGTAGTTCATATTTTAACTAATAGAACTGGGTACTAGTGACTTCACGTTGTATAATTTCCTCATATACTAGTCAAAATATTTATTTGTGCAATGATAATATAAATATTTTATGCAACAGGTTAACACAGCAATGAGCAAAAAGCTATATTTAATCTTCAGAATTCATTCTAAAATATTCTTTAGCCGGAAGTGGCGACTGAACGGAGAAGTAAACCCTCATTTCTTTTTGTCTTTGTATCTCCTCCTGTCACCAGCTTCGCACCCACCCGAAATATTTCTCCAATTATTCGTCTCCTGAGCGAATAGAAGCACATTCCAGACCCATCTGTGTAAATTTTTCTGTCAACTTGAATTGCAGGATACTCTACTGTCTCAGGAAGTTTTATAAATGATTAGATTTGCTTCTGGAGCAGTTTCCAACGGTTTGGAATCGTCACGAGCATGCGCAAATCGACTGCTGCAGATAAAACCTGTATCTACACAGTTGTCGCATGATGAATTATATTAACAGTGCGCAGGCAAATAAAATATCGGTAGAGAAATATCTTTCATTCATGATAAAAGCATTAAAAAAAAGTTTGTAGGGAAAATTATTGTTACCCACCTAAAACATCTGAAATATCTTGGCATGACATTTTTCTATTATTATTATTACAGAATTTGTGCTAGAATAACATTTTTTATTTCTTTTATACAGAATTGAATAAGCTTTAGAGAATTGTTTGTAAGCTTCTCAATGATACTGTTTTAATATCTTTACCAGAGAGAATAACATAGCAACCTTTTCTTCCAGTTTTAAGAATTCTCAAGTGTTTCAAACTAATGCGACTTAAAAGTATGAGGCCCAGTTTCACCAACCTTTGTTAAATATTTAAAATGTCGTTAAGGCAGTTTAAAAGTAAACTTAACGGAAGAGATGAATGTAATTTACAAGATTGAGGACAGTTTTAACGCTCATTGCTTTTGTCTGTTGCCTCTTCATTAGTTTTTTGTTATGTTTCTTAATTTGACATTTATGTAAGCTAAGAAATAGAACCATTTATTTTAGATTTTTGTTTACTATAAAGTTACAAAATTGAGAGATTTTGATGTGTTTCCATTTTTGGCGTGCTGATTCTTGTACACAGAACATGCAGTTTCTACTATTAATTGGAAAACGATTTTACTGAAGTTTAAATTATGAAATCATATACCGGTACGATTGTGTATTTGTAAAAAAAATGAAAGGAGTCATGTATACTGATAATCGCACAACCAGTAAAAATACTGTCGTACGTCGATAATCACATATTACTTTTGTAAATTATATCCAACGCTGTTTTACTAGTTGGAGGTATGAAATTCTAATAATAAAATAGCGAATTATCAAAGGTTTTGGTACCTATTCATTAAAATATTTTCACAGCAGTATTTTATTAGGAAATAGGATTTCTTTGCAAATCACAATTTTTTGAGTTACGCCACTATTTTACTGGGAGTGCGACACGTCCTCTGTGAATATATGCCAAAGTGTTAAAATACAAATAAATTACTTATGAGTAATTCTTCCAAATATTTGATACACCCAATGCTAAATTTAATCTGTATTGTAACAGGACATACAAAAGTGAACCAACACTTTTAAAAACTAAAGAACAATATATCGTTACGATTTGATGTAAAGTTGTGTCTATGGTTCTTTCTCATTTAGCCTGTACACCTAGTTATAATTTGCAATTATAAGAAACTAAAAGTGCTGTTAAATTCCTCTTTATTATTACATACTGTAAACTCTATTTTAATAAAAGGCAGACTCGGCTAATTTCATGATACTAAGGTTTTGGTGTAAAAATGAGGTTGAAACTTAAAAAAATATGAATGGTTTTAATGTACGTAAATTATTAGGTTTCAGGAAGTTACATGTCAGCATTTTTACGTAAAATAAATTTATACAATAATTACGAACAAGCAATAGAAATAATTAGTACTGTAGAAGGGCTGGTATAATTTCGTGATAGTACAAGAATATTTTCGTGATAGTCCTTAAATTCAAAATATTTAAGCATATTCAGTCAAATTTTATATTCCTGTCAGATTCATACCTGTAACCCAAACAATTAAAGTTCTTTCTATATTTTGAAAGGTACTGATATGTATCATGAAACCATTGATCACAACTGACACACTGAATCCATCTTTCACCCATACTTGTCGTCCTCGAAATTTCCTGAGCATGATCCGCACAAAATCATTAGGGTTATCATTCGGTTTTTCTTTAAGCACAGATCTTCTTCGTTTGGTTCCTGAAGATGAAGCTGTTTTGTTGTCTACAGCTATAAAAAATCTGTTTGGTAGGAGAAAAGTTATTGATTTTGTCTAAAACCACTCTCTATAAAGAAGTAGTACACGAAGATAATGAGAGTTCTTACACAAAAAAATATATGCTACTGTAACTCGTGTCTAAAATTTCATGAAAATCTGTTAAATAGAGTATAAGTTATTAATTTGTCCTGCTAAATTTCCGTTTTGACCCACTGTGCTCTAGTGTCGGCAAGGTTATAGGGGCGAGTTCATGTCAAAGTGGAAGGAAAATTATAAAATTTAGCAAACAATTTTTAATTGTCTTATTTTTACACAAACTACAGTAAAATCTCGTTAATCCAGATTAACTGGGGCCACGACATGCACAACATATCAGAGATGCTATGAATACACACACACACACACAAATATTTTACATTTGATGCATTTGATATTTATTCCACTAGAGAAAGTTGTTACTTCATAGAAAACATTTAAAGAAAAAAAAATGGCCTCGTGGAATGAGGAAAACGCTAAAAAATAACCTCTCAAGATAAGGCTGTGTTACATAATCAGTGCATTGATAAGTTTATATTTTCACCAAGAAGTATGTTACAATGTCAGTACTTATCATTGAAAACAATTTGGACACAAAACACAGCTAAAAACTTTTCTTTTAACAAAGGAAATCGGATGGTGTATTCACTCACAAATTCAAAGCTATAGATCTCACAACTCTTCAAGTAGTTTCCAAAAAATCCGCTCACGTAACTGCAAGAGCGCAGTGAACAAAATCCATATTATAGTACATATTCTGCCATTTATACTACACCATCAGAATTACATTTGTCGTTGGTATAATTTTGTGATAAATTTAAATAAAAATATCATGAAGTTAGACGAGTTTGCCCTACAGTTATTAAAAAAATTCAGTTTATCATATTTTAATATTAAAAAAATGTAGCCCGTCCATCTAAAAATTAATCACAAAACTGCATTAATTATTATTACTTCGAAATATGTTAACAAATATATTTCTGAATATCGTTTCCGAAATTTCTAGAAAGGTTGTTGTAATACAATTAATTTCCAAAGAACATAATAGGCCTGAAGACGATGGTATTGAAGCAATATACGATATTACACTGCTTCCAAATTATTAGAATTATCGACTCGCTTTTTAGCTATTTTTATTTATTTTCTTCCTGGATTTAACAGCGTGTCTTTTATTTCTTGGAAGGAAAGTCAATCATTTGATAATATCATTAAATTCGGTTTTAATCATGTATAATTTTATTGTTACCTTGCAAACAAAGAACATGATTGAATAAAATATTTTCTTAGCTAAAATTAAATTTTACTCTCTTAAAATATACTTTAGTATAATAAATTACATTCGAAATTAACGAGTGAGTCTTTGTGTCTGTGTATCTTCTCTTCCAATGTAAATTTTGAGTAATAATGAATTTTACATAGTTCCTTATTTAAACATTTTGACCACAAGGTTTCAAATTTTATACCGGGATAAACGGAAACCTTCTTGGCCGTGAAGTATAATTTTCCATAATGTAATGGCTGTGGTATAATTATTATAATTTAACTTAATATTAAGCAATTTGGTTTGAACCAAATCCTAACAGCTAATATTCCAAAGTTGTTTAAACATAGATGATTTAGTTTCACCATTGTATATAATCCATTTGTAAACCATTAATTTGATATATATACTTTAGATCGTTGTGTACTATACTTGAAAAGTTCGACTAATGGTACAGAAATTTCAAATTTATCCAAAATTTCCTCCAAAATTTTCGTCAAACTTGTTATAACCTCAAGTTTGTGAAAGGAATTTGCAGTGTAAGTGGTTATTTACGATAGAGGTTGAATAAACCATTGAGGAAAAGTGGTGTCGATCCCGGTAGATATCATTAAACTTTTAGTAAATAAAGTTTCTATATTCTCTTGTACTTACGTTTCCTCACGCAGTCGTATCCTTTATTACTCCATCACAGCCATGCCATCCTCTCATAATATTTGGATATTTAAATGGCCATTAAATTAATAATTACATTGAAAGAATGAGTCGAAGGTTTTGTGGCTACCGTGCTCACCTCTGGAAGAAAATTAATGAGAATAATATGCGTGAGACATTAATTTTATTTTCTTTAAACACTGACTGAAAGATATGCAAAATATGAAGTGCAGTTCGTCATTTTAACATGGTGCAAATTATTCATTGTATATTGTTCTACCTACAATTAAATATTACCTCATTTTTCTATACCAAAATAATCAACTTTGAAAGTATAGTCGCAATGTAAATCGATTTAGATATTGTAACGTATGACTGTTGCATGATGTTCTGTGATTGTAGTTTTTATCATATGTGCTTTAATGAATGTTGAAAGTAATATTGACAGAAGTTTAATGTAATTTTGCATGATTTATTTATAGATTTAAGCTAATAGACTTTACAAAAATAGTTGGAATATTTGAACATGTGTAGTCATTCAGTATCTAATAAGAATTATGTTACGAAAATGAAATATAGGCCTATACAAGGAATATATTGACTGGTATTCCTGGAATGGTAGATTCATATTCAGATATCACATTTTGAGATGTAATTCCTCAGTATCTGAATGAAGCATAGGTTTATTGTAAGATATGGTTGAAATTAATGTAACTGGCAAACAAATTGAGCAAGCAAGACGAACTGAGCTACTGTGGAATGCGCTAAGAATGGAATTTAGTCCGTTCACGTGGATTGTCTTTTGTCCATATTGCACAACTGTGAGTGTTGATTTTACTATCGAGAATAAAGTAGATTTCGTCTGTCACTGTATTCGAGATTCCAGTTTAATTTCCATCTGAACTAATACATGTAATGAAAATTTGCATCTCTTTTCATAAATAGCTTCTTTCAATCCAAACATCATTTGTAGTACATAGGGATACATTTTCAGAAGTTTACGTAAAGTTTTCCAACTACTGTAGTGCTGTATGGAATTTTTTTGCACGATAGTGTGTTTTCTCGTCGTTGCAACAAATGGCCGCCACGATTGAAAGTTGATTTTACTGAATTCAGAGTTGAGAACCTAGATAAGTATGTTGAAATATTACAAATAACTGCTCTAGAGTTATAGTGAAAAACACTTCCTTCTATGTAAGCTACAATCCTACAATACATGTAAAATTCATACTCAAAACGCAGTGTTAATTAATAATATACATTATACGAAACAAATCACTACATTTGGTTGTTACTGCGGAACAACCGCCATCACAGGGTAAGAAAAATGTTTGCTGACATCCTAAGACAACAAGGATTGGAAGTCCATGAAGAAGTGCATTGTATCTTGGAAGATGATTCAACAAGACGAGCAGATATTGTTGTCAATGATAGAAAAAAGGACACAGGAACAATACTAGCCCCGACTATTAGGTTTGAAAGAGATGCACAACAGCCAAAACTTACTGATAATGAAAAGAGAATCATCTATGAACCTTGCATTCCTTATTTTAGCAAGCAGTATAACATCATGGCTAATCGTTGGTCAGTACACGGATTTCTTTTTGAAGTTCGTGGTACCATTTCGAAATACACCTATAGCCTTTTAAAATCAAAGGGATTCACATTTTACAGTGTTGAGAAATTTCTTAGAGAAATTCTAAACGACTCAATTCAAATTTTGCAATTTCATCTCTTTTTCAAGTAATATGATTCACTTTTATTTTCTTTTCAAATTTATTTTATGTATTTTCATTGTAAACTTTTATATATGTATTTGTTTTCTGGATTCTTGTGGTCACCCTTAATGAAGGGCAGATGGTTTTATTTTATAAATCCGATGTGTAAACAATTCAAACTTCATTTAACAAAAAGAAATAAAAAATATCCCAATTGAACACGAAATATTAGAAGTGCCTGAGTCATTTTTACTCCTTCACATTGAAGTTGATGGTGAAGTTTGTAAGTTGGCCAGATTGCAAACTTTCAGTCCGCTGTTTATAATGTAATGTACCTAATGTATATGAAGATTTTTAAAAATTTCATTTTCAAAATATACTATCGTGCAAAAAATATTCTGCTCTGTTCGTTTTTCAAACTTTTCCATGATTTTGTAAAAAGCACTTCGCAACCTTGTATCGCATGGATGTCCAATAAATTGTAACTCGTACGAGGTAACTCCTCGCGTAAGCAACCCGCAGCGCACATTCTTTAAGGTAGTTTTTCCTATTTTGTACGGAAAGTTATTGACCTTAGCAGAGCATGATTGATGTGCAATATCTCCTGGTTCTATAGGCGTTTGGACATACATGTTTTATCGTAATACAGGATGCTATAGTAACTTCATTTGGACGCGTGGCCGGTTGGCGGAGATGTGCTTGACCTTGCGCTGCGCTCCTTGTAACCGGTTATGTCCCCCTTCACACTCCATAAAACTTCACATCATACGAATGGAAACATTTGTTTCAGCACGGAATAATTAAATTCAGTCCCTCACACATTCCATAGCCTCTTAGTTCAGCCCTATAGCACGATTTGTTAAAGAATTATATAAATTTCAACTATGTTAGTTACTTTATAATAACCACATATTATACAAAATAGTTGCTACAAGAATTATAGATGTAAAGTTTATTACCTATCTAGAAAGACATCACAAGCCATGAAGATATAATTTAATATCCTATTATATACTCTTCATGGTAGTAATAATCGAACGAATTTAATTTTCAGGGTCAATGATGTTGGCTGAATTGCTATAAAATATTTTATGAAAAATAATGTAGTTGAAAAAGATTTTGTATAGAATTTTTAGTTCTGTAATACTTAAAAAAGTATGCTTATATGTTTTATATTGTCAGTATTGTAAGAGTGTGTGGATTTTGTACGGAAAATAAATAATATTAGTATGGTTTCATAAATTCACGTTTTTATTTATTATGTATGATGTACTAAATGAATTTCGTACATTGACAATAAATATATTAGGGAAAAATTTAATGATTTATTCAGTATTAATGATGTTCTTACAATATTAGATTAATAATAATAATAATAATAATAATAATAATAATAATAATAATAATGATAATAATAATAATAACTTAATAATAATAATAATAATAATAATAATAATAATACTAATAATAAGAGTAGTAGTATAATTTTACATGAAGAATAATAATTACATTAGTAATAACTATTACCATATTATTTCTGAATGATATTTTGTTAAAACAGTATGTCATCCTCATTGGCCTGGCGTAACGAGCTCAACAGAATAGCTATCCCTCCTGGTTTTATCTATCTCCCCTGATGATGGAACCTGTATATAGTTCCAGGACACGGTGGAATACCCAAAAACACAATTCTGACCACAGTCACCGTGAAACTTTAAAACACATAAAAGTCAAAAACTATATTATACTTCGATCCATAATGTATGACAGGGGAAGTAAATATTTCTACATAGGAGGAGAGAACGCATCAGACCTCCCAACTTCAAGGTAAACGTAGAATGAGACCCCTGCCATTGGTTCGATAACAATTATACTTCTCTCCTCCCCTGCCGGCAATGTTTACTTCTTCTGTCAGACATTTTGGAACGAAGTGTAGAAAAATATTCCTAAATATCTTTCTTCACTTATATTAAAAACCTCGTGCTTATTTTCTACTAATAACATAATATTGTAAATAACAACGTAATATTCATGTGCTCGTGTTTTCTTAATTATTTAATGACGCTGTATCAACTACTCGGTTATGTAGTGTCGATAGAATTGGTGACAGGCGTGACAGCGAGATGGTATTAGGCGAGATGAGACCGAGAATTCACCATACATTACCTGACATTGACCCTACGATTGGCGAAAACCTCGGAAAAAACCCAATCAGGTAATCGGCCAAAGCGGGAATCTAACCCACGTCCCAGCGCAATGCCAGGACAGTAGGCATGCACCTTTGCCGACTGAGCTACTCCGGTTGCATGTGCTCGTGTTAATCTATAATTAGTTAAGAGCTCTTGATTAGTACTACATTAGTACAGGTACATATTTAATGGAAATTAAAGAAACAACTTGTTATGATCAAATGTATTGTTGGAAATTAAAACTCGTGGACTAATGTAAGATTTTAATGATGTATTTTGCAAAATATATTAATTTCAAAGGCATATTGGGTCCCATAAGTATAATTATTACAAAATGAATGTATGACGATTTATTTATTACCGTCAAATTACTTATCAATTATCGAAAACCATTCAAGTCATTAAATTATAACATAAGATGAAATAATAATATACGTTACAAGAGCGGTATGTTGACGTTTTCATGGTCGAGGAAAAGATTGAAAAAGTGAAACGTAGTTCTAATTAGTTGCAATGAAATCTCCATGTTGGTTTCTGTTTAATGACGGCAACTTCGGAAAAATAAAATATCTTTCTTCAACATTGTTGCTATAAAATGTTTTCTGTGTTTACTATACTCCAGCAGGCCGTGATATACGTCTGTCTTTTTTTCCCCCCAGTCTATAAATGCGAACTTAAAACAAACGGTAAGGTTATGTAATGATTTATTTTTCATTTTAATATTTTAACAATATTATTTATATAACATATTGCAGTAATAACATCGGCATCTGGAATCTTGTTGATTTTTTCACGGCTTCCTTAATGTTACTTGTATCAGGAATGCAATAAGTTTCGTGGAGTAGTAGACTTTACTTAATTTTTGCAAATATTTAAAAACAATAATTAACATTGCAATATAGGTGAAATTGCAGTGGTAAGTTTCCAATTTATAATTATTACTATGTTAAATGTCTCTAAAAATAATATGTTAAAAGCCTAAAGCAGTAAAATGAATGTCGCGCTTAAGCGGTAAGAAGAGAGAAATTGTTATGTGTGTTACGTTGGCAATACTGAATGTGGTATTTCACACTTACCGCGTATTGGTTCTGTGCGGAAAACAAGCAAATACGCACGATCTCGCACAAAATATTATTACATAGCAAGGGACGAACGTTTTCGCCATAAAAATGGCATCATTAGGTAATGAACACTTTCCAAATCTCCTAAATTTAACACTCTATCCTTAATATAGGCCTATGTAAATAGGTAGACAAAATAATGTGATAAACGATAAAATCTTGTAAAATATAACTTATGTGGTTATTAAATTATATGTAACATGAGAGTTTAAAAATAACCAAGTATATAATATAAAATTAGATAGCATTGGGGTAACAGACTGTGTAGACTATGTGACACAGCATGTGAATATGCCTATAAATATAATATTGACGTAATCCATTACTCCATAGCCTACAGGTTGTAACCAAGCAGAAGCCACGAGCTACGTGTTATTGTTGCGATGTTGGGAAATAAGGTATGCTGTTGCAATCATTGAAGCGTGTGGTGTTTTCTTTATTATAGTGACAAGTAATACCAAAAAGCAACTAGGCCAGGAGATAATGAGGTAGAGTGGCCAGTTCTTTTCCTCCTAAAATGTACTAACAGTTAAATATTGTATTGGTTGTTTATAGATGAATTGTTTAATCAAACTTTTAACAATTACAGTATATATTTACGTGTTAGTTTATTAGGCCTATCTCGTTTTTCCTGTCAGTGATAGCCCATGTCATCATTGCAGAATACGCCACTGCTTGCTGGCTTGTCGTATCATCTTCGCAGAAGACGTAAGTTTTAATTTATTAAGTAGGTAGGTATGTTATTTGGGTTAATTGACGTTCAAGAGATCTTCAGAACATGAGCAGGACAGCCCAAATAAATGAGTGGTGCATAATAACCAGGGAAAGGGATTTGGAGTATTATAAAGAATGGTGAAACGTAGTATAGATATTCGTAGCTCAGTGACTGTCAACGAGCTGCGTCACGGCGCATGGAAGAGTACAGTCTACTTCATACAAACTTACACGCAACGTCTGTAAATATATTTCAGAATAAACAAATGGAATAGTTTAATGACATATAGTGATCTACATAAATAATCTGCATTTATTTTTGAACTACATGTGCTTTTCTTCGCAACGCACAAGACACCAATAAACAACATTACAAATATACATAATTAAATATGAACCTCTGCATCTTCGCGTGTCAGTGACATATTGATGTTGATAGACAGTTGTCTTCTGTATGGAACTCGCCTCTGAATATGTAGATCCAAACGAAATGGCATTTTCAATTAATGCTATGCCTTGTTATGCCTTGTTATAATAAATTGTAAATATTATTTTCAAATTTTCAAAATACAACTTTGCTCTGTTGCAAGGAAGGAAATTTTGTAACATGGAAAAACTCCGCTCTCCATCTGCAGAGACAATTAGAGAGTACTTGAAACAAGATACGTCAATTAAATTCACATGTTGAATGACGTCATTGGGAAACGTCTTTGTTAGTACATCTGAAATCCGACTAAGAATATCGTATCCATCATTTTTAATCAAAACTTTGTTCATTTTTTCACCAACACGTTTTCCTATTTCACCTTCTACTGCACTCAGTTTATTTACAATAGTCCTCGTAATATTTATTTGCTCAACTAGTTCTACTCCTTCCTGACTTTCCTAATTGAATAATGGCATCCGGTAAATATCCAAAATTTGACTTAATATCCGTGACTTCTTTCTCGATTGTTTCATCATTTAGCAGTTCCTGGCGTATTTGAATCGCAGCCGCGTCATCGGTATCGAAAGACTGGACCACTTTCTTCACAGATTGGAGGTGACGTGCGTAATAATTGCAAGCTTCTAACCATGACCCCCATCTCGTAGGAACTGGACATGGGGGAAGCGACAATTTAGGGAATTGTTTCCTGAATTTTGATACTTGATCAGGAGGTTTTACAAATATAGTCTTTCAATACTGTATTGTTAGTTGGTTTCACTTTCGGCATTGTACCTGCACTTCACTACTCTGAACTGCAAACCTGCACGTTGAAGTTCTTATGCGACAACTGTCCCGTTCACCTGTTGTTGACGTGTAGAGACCTGCGAGTATGTCATGGAGGGGAGGACTTGGTATAAAGGGTTGTAAACAAATGACTGTGTAGATGTCAATACTAGCTTTTACTACTCAAAATTCCGTTCCCTAATAATAACAGATGAAAAGTCAATAGAACTTACCTTTCTCGAGAAAATGAAAGCCAGCAACTCATTTCCAGATACTGTATGCTGGAAATTTAAGATCTGACGGGTGTAACAAACACAGGGACATCATTTTATTTTTACTAACATTTTTAATATTAACCTAGCTATACCTTTGGGTTAACGGTTGACAACCGGAAACACCGCTTGCTACCCCGTTCCACGACTGGAGTTCGATGATTTTTTTTAGTAGGTTATTTTACGACGCTTTATCAACAGCTTTGGTTATTTAGCGTCTGAATGAGATGAAGGTGATAATGCCGGTGAAATGAGTCCGGGGTCCAACGCCGTAAGTTACCCAGCATTTACTCCTATTGGGTTGAGGGAAAACCCCGGAAAAAACCTCAACCAGGTAACTTGACCCGACCGGGAATCGAACCCGGGCCACCTGGTTTCGCGGCTAGACGTGCTAACCGTTACTCCACAGATGTGGACGAGTTCGATGATACTGTCGTAAAATACAGGGACATCATTTTATTTTTACTAACATTTTTAATATTAACCTGTCTATATCTTTGGATTAAAGGTCAAGAACCGGAAACACCGCTTGCTCCCCCTTCCAAGACTGGAGTTTGATGATACTGGCGTAAAATTCAAATCACTTTACTAGGTATAGGAGGGAAGAAAAGTAGTTCATCCATTTATGTAAACTAGGAAATATCGGAATTTTGAATTTGATAATTTTCATTAGGTTTTTGTTTAATCAAAATACAGTACTGTATTAACATTTAGTGTTTTTACTCACGAATTGAGCTATCCATTCGGACTTATTAATTATGCAGTGTATATTGTACTGTTACAGCACATTAGCGTACAATATAGAAAATGAAGTTAAATTGAAAAATAATCATAATATGGATATTTAAACACATTTTTGAAAATGGTGGCCGTTCATTTCGGTACAGGCTTCAGTTCTTTTGTGCATATTATCGCACTATAGATTATTGTATCTAATTCCAATTACCAGTTTCGTCCTTCGTACGAGTAACTCATTTTGAAATAATTCTATACCTACTCTATAAAAGAGTACCTTTCGTACTATAAATTTAATCTTCACTGCTGCCCGATCCGAAAAGATAAAATTACTCACAAATGCTATCTACTGTCCGTTTAAGTGGTTTTGTCGCAGTGTCGTAGAAAGGGAGGGGAAATCACGTGACAGTTAATTACTTAACGAGGTCCTTTTATTTAAGTTATTTTAAACAGTTGTTTAATATTACGTAGACGTCCAATTCCTAACAGAAATTAATGTTCTCAGAAAAGAGCTAAGACAGCCCAGCTACTAAACTCTACAGAGGGGCGAACAGAAGCAGGTGGGGGAAACCGGGATGCGACGTAGGGAAACGGACGACAGTACCTGTGCGAAAATATGATTAAATATTGAAAGCTTTTTCGTCACTAGAAAACGCGAACATATTTATGGAATATACTATACTCACTAACTCAGTACTGCATACGCGGCCTGGGTTGTGTGTAGAGAACGGTTGGAAGTTTAGTAGTAGAGGGGATGAGAGTGAAGTACATTCAAAAACTGAGGTACAATAAAAATTGAAGTAAAAATAAAATTATGTCCCTGTACAAACAAATCACTTTACTGTAGTAGGTATAGGAGGGAAGAAAAGTAGTTCATTTACGTAAAGTAGAAATATCGCAATTTTGAGTTTGATAATTTTCATTAGGTTTTTGTTTAATCAAAATACAGTACAGTATTAACAAGTGTTTTTACTCACAAACTGAGTTATCCATGCGAACGTATTCATTATGCAGTGTATATTATACTGTCTACAGCACATTAGCGTACAATATAGAGAATGAAGTTAAATTGAAAAATAATCATAATATGGATATTTAAACACATTTTTTAAAATGGTGACCGTTCATTTCGATAAAGGCGTCAGTTCTTTTGTGCATATTATCGCACTACAGTATAGACTATTGTACCTAATTCCAATTACCAGTTTCGTCCTTCGTACTAGTAACTCATGTTGAAATAATTCTGTACTTTATAAAAGAGTAGCTTACGTACTGTAAATTCAATCTTCACTTCTGCCCGATCCGAAGAGATAAAATTATTCAGACAAGCTATCTACTGTCCGTCCAAGTGGTTTCGTAGCAGGATCGCAGATAGGAGGGAAATCACGTGACAATTAATTAACGAGGTTCTTTTATTTAAGTTATTTTAAACAGTTGTATAAGTAGGTGGGGGAAATCGGGATGCGACGTAGGCAAAGGGACGACAGTATCTGTGCGAAAATATGATTCAATATTGAAAGCACTTTCGTCACTGGAAAACGTGAACATTTTTCTGTAACTTACTATACTCACTAACTCAGTACTGTTTAGACTACTATATGCGGCCTTGATTCTGTGTGGAGGACAGTTGGAACTTCATTAGTAGAAGGGGTGGGAGTGAAGTATATTAAAAAACTCAGGTACAACACAAATTGAAGTAAAAATAAAATGATGTCCCTGTACTTTATTCTTCATCGTTCTGGAGTACCTGCACAATTTTTAGTGAAGTGAATTTTGTTCTGGCATATGGATCGACCTCTTTCCATATCTGACTAGGTTTCTTGGAATTGTTTCCCATCTGTATGTATATGTATAGCGTAAGAAAGTAAACACACTGCAGGGACAGAAACAAAGGAATTAATGTTGGTGAAAGTTTTACAGATATGATACCTTTGTAGATCGCTAACTGGCACTATCTCGGAATTTTTAGGGGTTTAGGTCGTGAATGAGCTATTTCACCGTATATCGAACGAGCAAGAAAGTGTGTACCTATTACACTTTCTGCAGTGATTTTGCTACTGAACTAAAACAAGTGTACCAACCCTAATTTGAGTGTGCTGATTTCAGATCGGAAGTCCGTTTTTTTCTATCACGTCACAATTTTAAAATAATATTTTTAATTTTTATATTTATAGTAGGCCTACATTTAATCCATTTTATTTATTTTATTGTGATTTTTCTAGTGAACAAAAGCAATTGTACCAACCCTAATTTGAGTGTGCTGATTACAAGTCTGAAGTCAATTTTTTTCTATCACGTCACAATTTTAAAATAATATTTTCAATTTTTAATTTTTACATTTATAGTGCATTTAATCCATTTTATTTACGTATTTTAATGTGATTTTGCTACTGAACAAAAACAAGTGTACCAAACCTAATTTGAGTGTCCTGAGCTGATTACAGATCTGAAGTCCGTTTTTTCTATCACGCAACAATTTTAAAATAGTAACATTTTTAATTTTTACATTTTAGATCCATTTTATTTGTTTTGTTTTGATTTTGCTACTGAACAAAACACAGGTGTCGCATGTCTTTAAAAATGCATTTTGTTCATTCACATCTTGACTTTTTTCCATCAAATCTCGGCGCTGTGACGAACATGGTGAGAGGTTCCATCAGGACATATCAAAGATGGAATCCAGGTACCAGGGTCAATACGGTCAGAGCATGATGGGTGATTTCTGCTGGTTCCTACAGCGATCAACCACATGCCAACATGAGCGGAAAAGCAAAGGTCTGAAGCACTTTTAACAGAGTTTTAATGCGTATATTACAATACAGTAAAATTTATATTATGTGTAACCTGGTAGAGATAAGGCCATTAGGACTTCTCTTTCCCTCTACCAGGGGATTACAACTACAATATTAAGAATACAATTATAATTACAATTAATGTTAAATTTACGAATACAATAAATATCAAAGTACTAAAAGATAACTGATTAATAAAGGCCAGACAGTTTATTGTAGAAGTTAAGAACAAAGAAAGATTTTTTTTTTACTTAAGTAAAAATTAAACCTAGAATAATAAAATTATATTACTACATATTGATTATAATTTCTCTGTTACATATCGAGGGCACCATGCCAGAAGGGCATATAAACAAAACTGCAGGTTGACATTAGGGCCATTTAAATATAGAATAATTTTCCCTATCCTTATCTATTTAATAAGGTACTTTCTTCGATTCTTTCTCATGTCCATTGTAATTCTCGAAGTATTGTTTTCAAACGTAAATAGGTTTCATTAAAATGTTTCAATAATGCTGCATTTGTTGATACTCCCTTCTGGTATGATGCCCTCTAGAGTCTGTGTTAACAGTTCTCTTTCAACTTAATGAAATAGTGGTCCTATTTTACCAAGCAACCACGCATTGACAGTTCCATTACTGAGTCCAAAGTCCACTGTATATCTACAGTATATATTTCAGTTAGCTATGGTCTTTACATTCCACTCATATATCGGTCGGTCGAAGTATTGCGATTCAGTCTAGCAATGGAAACAGAGGTGAACTCTTTTCTGAGAAACAACTGGTTGAGGAAGGGTGTTTGAACTGCAGGCAAGTTTAGAACTCCGGTAGTTGTATTACAATAACGTGAACAATTGAAGGGTTAAGAAAAAAACAACCATAGTCCAAAAACGTAAATTTTCAGGAGAAACAAAAAACTATCTAGCATGAGTGTTGTTGACACTTCAAGTATGAAATTCATCATGCAATTTCTTAAGGTGTTGTAGAAACTTGGGAAAACTAAAGTACATTTATAACTTAAATTGACTCATAGAAATACAAGTGTAAATATAGGTAACTGTGAACAATGGTCGTTTTAAGAGAAAAATACTTTGTTGTGGCTGAAGTGTGCCTCTCCTGTAATCTTCTTTTTCTTTATTATATCCTCTTTCTTCTATTTTCGTTGTTTACGTTTCTTTCATGGGGTTACTTATGCATCTAAAGTTGGCTCCATAACTAATACAACAATTCACGTGTCAAATATTATCATCTGAGGTGGTTTTTGCCGCGTACGTAAGAAGCAGTACTGCCAATCTACCACAGTTTTTAATTGTATGCATGAATGTTTCAAGATGATGTGAATGGGTTATTTGTAAATGTTACCATAGTTCTGGGTGAACAATGACTGTTTTCACAAAAAATATCTTTGGACTATGGTTGTTTTATGAAAACCACTGACAATTTCCTTTCGTATAACATAGGCCTATGATGTTTTCTTCCCCTAACAACTAATTCAGTAGATGGCCGTTACGATACGCTCATCATATGCTTAACATATCAAATTAGCATTTTTGTGGACTATGATTATTTATTTTTTCCAACAAAAACCTTCATTTGATTTTGTCTTAAGTACCGTTTAAACGGTCTTTCAATAACAAAATAATGTAGAAATTTATTTGCTTTTTTCTTTCTCATTTTCATATTTACCAAGTTATAAATTACTTTTTTTAATTCTCTGCCCTTAATCTTTTATTTATTTGCTGCATTGATATTTAATTATTATTGTCAAATTTGTGCTGGATTCATAAGTAATTTATCTTTATTTATCTTTCATTTTTTTGACTTAGTATTTTCTCTGCTTTTATTTTGCCTTTATATATTCTTATTAAATTGTTTATTAATAATTTATTGTCGACTTTATTTATATTTTTATTCAGTCATTTAATGGCGCCATATCAACTACTAGGTTATTTAGCATCGATGGAGTATGTGATATCGGGATGGCATTTGACGAATTGAGCAGTGAATTCGCCATGGGTTACCTGCCATTCGCTTTACAATTGAGGATAACCACGGAATAAGTCACCCAGGTAATCATCTCAGTTAGGAATTGAACCCACGTCCGAACGTAGCTCCGGATCAGCGGGGAAACGCGCTATCGCCTGAACCACGCCGGTGATCCATTTATAATTTGGATTGGTTTTATTTGTCCATTATTTTTCGTTTTATTTGCAAGTGTATTTAGTTTCTTTTAATATTTTGTTATTTTCTGCTGATGTATTTTTTTTGTTTTCCCATTTATTCGCTTCTACGTATACCCGTAGACCTATATTTACCATATACAGTATTATTAACTAATATATGTATACGATGAAAGAGTAATGGAACGGAGAAAAATTCTCTCCGGCTCCGGGATTTGAACCCGGGTTTTCAGCTCTACGTGCTGAAAGAGTAATGGAACGGAGAGCTGAAAACCCGGGTTCAAATCCCGGCGCCGGAGAGAATTTTTCTTCGTTCCATTACTCTTTCATCGTATGATGACGTAGAATATCTGCATGGAAATATCATATGTACTTCGGTACATTAAAATAATATAATATATGTATGTTTTAATTATCTCTCATTTTGTAATCGACTTCTTTTCTGTTTTATACAACGTTACTTAAACATCTTTCATTTTGCAATTGATTTATTATTGCTGTTATTCACGGTTTATCTCATCATTTTTAATTTATTTGTTGCTGTGGTATTTTTTTTCTGTATCTTTCAACTGTTTATTTGTTGACTATGCAGTGCTTTTCGTTTAATTTATCGCCCTCCCACACCCCCCAGCTTGTGCGCTGTCGCTCTCAAACCCTCACTGGCGCTTAATAAAAATAAAAAATAAAACAATATTAAATCAAGTACACAAAGACAAATAGTATTTACAGTGAAGTTAAGTTAGTGGAAAAACGGGATACTGTATTATATAAAAGTTAGGCCTCTGCTACTCAATTACTGAAATCTGTGTACATTATATTTCTGTACATATCTTAATTACCTTAATTATTAGATTAGTATTATTTTGAAAAATAATCTCAAGTGGCGTGTTTGTATTCTTTAGCACAGACTGTAGCATTCTTAAGCATGATGTCATTAAGATGTGATTGGTGATTTGCCGTTGTATCCAGTACACCGCTTCTGTGAAATTACCAGAATTTCGTACCAAATATCCGAAATTCGAAGCACCAAATAAGTTCTATAATTTACTAATTATTTACAGGAAATTACATTACATGACATATAAATAATGAAGGCTGGTATTATGTTCAGTGCACGTGCAACAAGTGTTGTGGTGCTTTATGGGTAAACATTATATTCTGAAACATAATTCCGTTGTTAATGAACTGGAAAGAAGACGAGTATTTCAAATACAGGGACATCACTTTATTTTTACTAACATTTTTAACATTAACCTGGCTATAATCGGAAACACGGTTACCCCCCCTTCCATTACAGGAGTTTGGAGTTGCTAGTGCAATATGTAAACAAATCATTTTACTAGCTATAGGAGGAGAGAAAAGTAGTGTATCCATTTATGTTACAGGGAAATATAGTGTTACGATTTTCAGTTTGGTCATTACTTTACAGTATTTTATAAAAAAAAACAGTAGAATAGTAACATTCTTTTTCACAAACTCAATTCTTCAGGAGATTATATGCATTATGTAATGTCTACTTTATTCAGCATATTACTAACCTAATTTATTCCTGAGAATTTTGTGAGCACTTCCGTAAGAAACCCCAATTTCTACAGCTAACTTCTTGACCAACTTATTAGAACCTCGCTGCATCCTTTCTCTAGCATCTTCTACAGCATCTTCTGTCACCTTTGTTGGCCATCTTACACTTTTCTTCCTTTCTGTACACTCTGTTGCTCTAAATTTATCTACCAGATTAGTGACATTTCTACGAAAATATTGCGTAATGATATAATCAGGAAATTGTGAGGGGAAAAAAAAGAAAAACTGTTGTTCACATTCGGTTATATTGTAATTCCAGTTTCCATCATCGTCCTTCATACTTACTTACTTACTTACAAATGGCTTTTAAGGAACCCGAAGGTTCATTGCCGCCCTCACATAAGCCCGCCAGCGGTCCCTATCCTGTGCAAGATTAATCCAGTCTCTATCATCATACCCCACCTCCCTCAAATCCATTTTAATATTATCCTCCCATCTACGTCTCGGCCTCCCTAAAGGTCTTTTTCCCTCCGGTCTCCCAACTAACACTCTATATGCATTTCTGGATTCGCCCATACGTGCTACATGCCCTGCCCATCTCAAACGTCTCGATTTTATGTTCCTAATTATGTCAGGTGAAGAATACAATGCGTGCAGTTCTGTGTTGTGTAACTTTCTCCATTCTCCTGTAACTTCATCCCGCTTAGCCCCAAATATTTTCCTTAGCACCTTATTCTCAAACACCCTGAACCTATGTTCCTCTCTCAGAGTGAGAGTCCAAGTTTCACAACCATACAGAAGAACCGGTAATATAACTGTTTTATAAATTGTAACTTTCAGATTTTTGGACAGCAGACTGGATGATAAGAGCTTCTCAACCGAATAATAACACGCATTTCCCATATTTATTCTGCGTTTAATTTCCTCCCGAGTATCATTTATATTTGTTACTGTTGCTCCAAGATATTTGAATTTTTCCACCTCTTCGAAGGATAAATCTCCAATTTTTATATTTCCATTTCGTACAATATTCTGGTCACGAGACATAATCATATACTTTGTCTTTTCGGGATTTACTTCCAAACCGATCGCTCTACTTGCTTCAAGTAAAATTTCCGTGTTTTCCCTAATCGTTTGTGTATTTTCTCCTAACATATTCACGTCATCCGCATAGACAAGAAGCTGATGTAACCCGTTCAATTGCAAACCCTGCCTGTTATCCTGAACTTTCCTAATGGCATATTCTAGAGCGAAGTTAAAAAGTAAAGGTGATAGTGCATCTCCCTGCTTTAGCCCGCAGTGAATTGGAAAAACATCAGATAGAAACTGACCTATACGGACTCGTCCTTCATACTTACAAACAGTAAAACAAAACTCTTGTTTAAATAATGCTGTTAAGTACCGTACCATATTATAGGGTACCGTACTTTCGGTAACTCTAATCTTCACTTGTGCTCAGTCCACACAGATAAATTCAGTTATGCTACACACCATACCTGTGTGAAAATAAACTTCAATAATATAAGCTCTTTCTTCTATAGAAAACGCAACATATTTCTGAAACACACTGTACTCTGTACTGTTTATTTCACTGCTAGCAACAGCGGCCGTAAGTTTGTGTGACTGACATTAGCAAGGACATTAGTGAAAGGGGTGGGAGTCAAGTACATTTAGAAACGCAGGTACAATAAAAATTGAAGTAAAAATAAAATGATGTCCCTGTAGTATAACTCAATCAGGTATTCGATGATAGACAACATTAAGATACATGGATCATATGCGGAAGCTAAGAGGGAAGGCGAAAAATAGGAAAGATTGAATAATTCCTTTGAGCAGAACACTATGAATGAATGACAACACAATCACATACACTTCAAATTTCTAAGTGATCTTATGAAATTATTCAACGATCTTATGATTCTTAAGGATCGTGGCCAATTCCATATTTAACTTTGGATTAATCTGTGCTATCAATATTTATGAGGGAAATGGGAAGATAAAGTAGGCCTACACGTGAACAATCATTTCCAAATTTTATTAGTGTTGAAATTTCCAACATCACAGACAAGAACTTGGTCGTATTTTTCGGAAGTACTTTCACAAGAAACGAGGCAGGTATCTAAGAAGAGGAATATCACATCCAGGTTCTACTGTAAATTGAGGTAAGTTGGGTTACGATGTTTATGTCTTCACACAAAAAAGAAAGAGCAGCACTTTCCATTGCACAGTCGGAAGGTATACCTATCCACGAAACAAATACACGCAATACTGGTAAAATATGTCGAAATTTTATCAATGTGCTTTGGAAGTATAAATAATATTTTTCTCCTGGTAGTGGTTAATGTTATTAATAGACATCGGATGTTTATGAAAATGCCTATTTTATTTGAATGTTCATATTTAAAGGCTTTTAGTAAATGTACATGAATCATGAGAAATGAAGCATTCTGATGAAGTTTGATCTTGCCTTTTTTTGCTGTTTACGCATTTTTTCACTTTAATATGTACCTTTTTTTTGCCCTTTTCTTGCTTTTATATGTACCGTTTTCCCTTTTTCTTTATATGACTACTCACTCAACAATACTGCATTTATTTCTGCGTTCGAAACTAAGGAAATTGCAGTTCTTATAGTAGCCATAAATATGGGACACCCTGTTGCAATACAGTTTTGTTGTTTCGCTTACTCCAGAATCGACCTTTCCTTACCCAGCACTGCTATCTGACTCCAGCACTGACCTACCCCATTAATTCTTGGCTTAGTTGCCTCATGAGAGATGCCTTATTGGTGTCACTTGTGAGATTCAAACCTGTCTTCGTACAGTTGACTAAACAATAACAAACATCAATACATGAAGCGTTGGATTTCCACGCTGATAACCCGGTTTCGAATCCCGGTGAGCCCAACTATAATTTGTGGTGGACAAAGACGGTGCTTGCTGGTAGGACTTCGCGGCTCTACCAACGTCTCATTGTTATTACATTAATCATTGTCACACTGATTTTGTCCAATAAACGTGACAGAAATTTGTGCGTTAATCTTGAAAAATTGCTTGTTGTTTATTGTGACTCAAATTATGGACGTGAAGTTGTGGATGAATAAGTACAGGGACATCATTTTATTTTTACTTCAATTTTTATTGTACCTGAGTTTTTGAATGTACTTCATTCCCACCCCTTCTACTAATGAGTCCACACCTGTGGAGTAACGGTCAGCGCGTCTGTCTGTGAAACCAGGTGGCCCGGGTTCGAATCCCGGTCGGGGCAAGTTACCTGGTTGAGGTTTTTTCCGGGGTTTTCCCTCAACCCAATACGAGCAAATGCTGGGTAACTTTCGGTGCTGGAACCCCGGACTCATTTCACCGGCATTATCACCTTCATATCATTCAGACGCTAAATAACCTAGATGTTGATACAGCGTCGTAAAATAACCGAATAAAAAAATCTACTAATGAAGTTCAACCGTCCTCCACACAGATCCAAGACCGCATATACAGTCATAGTAGCCTTAAGGTCATAGTAAACTACGTTCCAAAATATGTTCGCGTTTTCCAGTGACGAAAGAGCTTTCAATATTGCATCATTTTTCATTTGCCTACGTCGCATCCCGGTTTCCCCCACCTACTTCTATTCGCCTCTCTGTAAATGCTAGTGGCTGGGCTGTCTTAGCTCTTTTCTGAGAACATTAATTTCTGTTAGGAATTGGACGTCTACGTAATATTATACCCATACAATTGTTTAAAATAACTTAAATAAAACGGCTCGTTAAGTAATCAACTGTCACGTGATTTCCTCCCTTTCTACGACGCTACGACGTAACCACTTGGACGGACAGTAGATAGCATGTCTGAGTAATTTTATCTTTTCGGATCGGGCAGGAGTGAAGATTGAATTTCCAGTATGTAACGTCTCTTTTATAGAGTAGGTACAGAATTATTTCAACATGAGTTACTGATACGAAGTATGAACATGGTAATTGGAATTACGTACAATATTCTATAGTGCGATAGTATGCACATTAGAACTGAAGCCTGTATCGAAATGAACGGCCACCATTTTAAAAAAATGTGTTTAAATATCCATATTATGATTATTTTTCAATTTAACTTCATTCTCTATATTGTACGCTAATGTGCTGTAGACAGTATAATATACACTGCATAATGAATACGTCCGCTAGGAAAGCTCATTTCGTGAGTAAAAACACTCATTGTTAATACTGTACTGTATTTTGATTAAACAAAAACCTAATGAAAATTATCAAACTCAAAATTGCGATATTTCCTGCTTTACGTAAATGGATGAACTACTTTTCTTCCCTCCTATACCTAGTAAAGTGATTTGTTTCTATATTACGCCAGTATTATCGAAATCCAGTCGTGGAAGGGGGTAGCAAACGGTGTTTCCGGTTCTTAATCGTTGATCCAAAGGTATAGCCAGGTTAATATTAGAAATGTTAGGAAAAATAAAATGATGTCCCTGTACAAGTGAAACCGTCTGTAGAACAGAGATACTACTTTCCCAGTGTACTTTATTAAGTTACTTATGGTCTTACGGATGTTTACTCTATGAATTATAGGTGATTCAATATAATTTCAATGCCTTTTATTGCCCTATTTTTGTTGTTTTTAGAGCTCTTTTAGGCCCTAAAGTACCATTTTTTGTGCCTTAACTTCCGATGTCTAGTTATTAATATTACACTTCATATGCTGCACTACGTTTGAGAATATTTTTAATGCATATTTAAACATTTCTATAGCATTATCTTTTCCATACTTAAGGTTAGGACAAAGTTCAAACAGGATAAGAAGTTGGACAACAAAATGAATGTTTATTCACAAACAACACAATGACTGTGCCCCATGGTCTGCTGATTCTCAGGTCAAACCTTCGAAACCCCTCAAGATTATTTGTTATGCTTATCCAGAGTCAAAAGTTTCCCTGTCTTCTGATTGGCTGATGAACAACATTCTGTTTCCCTACTACAACATGCGAAATAAGCCTTCTAGACTTCAGAACGATTTGAGTGTGTCGAAAGTGTACGTCGTGTTAGAATGGCTGGCTTTATGGAACACATGAAGAGAAGAATAAGAGTGGCTTGCTCGTGAGTAGTCAAAACGTTTTTCAGATAACATTCTGAAAGATAAAACCAGTGTTTAGTGACAACATCTGTAGTATTATCCTAGGTTTTAAGATCAATAGCCAGCATCAATACACGCTGTATTTCTTTCGGTTCCGGAGACAGAAATATTTAACCAGAGACGTTGATATGTTGTATCGATAGTGGCTTTGTGACCGAAGAGCAGCAATAGGTATTTCTAGGCATGCTTGCACAGGTGTCTTGGTAGTTGATTTTAAAATAATTCCTGTTTTGTGGCTAGTTCAGTAAAATGTAATTATGATGTACTAGTTTCTTTGTTAAAAATGCGTTTTAACAATATTTTAGTGCGCATGCTTTCATCTGTATTGAAGCAGCCTTATTATCAAAGAATTTATATTTTGTAAACACATTGAGTACCTTTGTTACTGCTATTGAACCGAAATAGATCAATAGGCAATAGTTAAAACTACGTTTAACAAAGCTTACTATACAAGCACGTGCTTACACGTAGGGCCTATATATTAACACTTTTGTTTTCAAATAATTTCTACTCTATAGCCTACACATTTTGTATTTTTGTTGCTGCTATGGAAAGCTAGGGTGAAGAATGGATAATCTTTGGTTAATGCTACGTTTTAACAATGTTTTCTATACATGCTTACATGTGTATCATAGCATTTTTGTTTTCAAATAATTCCTACTCTATACACATATTTTGTATTTTTGTTGCTGCTATGGAAAACTGGGGTGAAGAATGGATAGTCTTTGGTTAATGCTACGTTTTAACAATGTTTTGTAAACATTCTTACACGTGTATCGTAGCAGCTTTGTTTTTAAATAATTCCTATTTTATACACAAATTTTTCATTTTTGTTGCCACTATTGGAAACAGGGGTGGAATAATGAATAGCGCTTGGTTAATGCTGCGTTTTATACATGCTTACACGTGTATCGTAGCAGTTTTGTTCTCAAATAATTCCTATTTTATACACATATGTTATATTTTTGTTGCTGCTATTGAAAGCTGGGGTGGAATAATGGACAGTGCTTGATTAATACTGCGTTTTAACAGTGTTTTCTACTCGTATACATGCTTAACTCGTGTATCATAGCTGTTTTGTTCTCAAGTAATTCCTATTGTATTTTTGTTGCTGCTATTGGAAGCTGGGGTGGAATAATTTATAGTGCTCTGTTAATACTGCGTTCTAACAATGTTTTCTATACATGCCTATACGTGTATCGTAGTAGTTTTGTTTTCAAACAATTCCTATTTTATACATATATTTTGTATTTTTGTTGCTGCTATTGAAAGCTGGGTTCGAATAATTGATAGTGCTCGGTTAATACTGCGTTTAACAATGTTTTCTATACATGCCTATACGTATATCATAGTAGTTTTGTTTTCAAATAATTCCTATTTATAGATATGTTCTGCATAATAATTGTTATTAATTTCGGAAACTGAAGTTCAACAATGAATGGTTATATTGTATGTTTTCGGTTAAGACCACAATTTAAAAATTTGTGGCACTTATACTGCCACGTGTCGTATCAGTTTTATTTTAAAATAATTGCTATTCTTATAATACCTATACATTTTGTTTCTTTGTTACTATTATCGGTAACTGATTGTAACAAGGGATACTTTTAAGGCACATTCTTGATTAAAACTAAATTTTAACAAAGTAGCCATCCTTGGACGTATGTTGTAACAGTCTGATTTGCAAAGAATTCTGTTTTCTTATGTCTTTGCTATTGTTGAAAATTGAAATGTTGTAATGGATAGTTCTTTGTGTTCTAACGATGTGTTGCTTTGCAGTTTTGTTGTCAAATAAAACATTTTTAAATACATGTTTTGTCTCTTGCTGTTATTGCAAACTGAAGTGCAAGAAGAGGTAGTTTTATACAGCTGTCGAAAGAAAAGTGGCCCCTTTCTAGAAACTAAGTTCCCTTCGGCTATCTCGGCTACAATTCGGAGACAAGCGATGTTACACGTTGTTAGACAACCTTTTCTGATATCTACAATTATAATTAAATTGTTCAACGTGTTACTGTGATAGTGTAATGGTAACGTTTCGGGCTGGCGTTCGTGAGATCGTGCGTTCAAACACAACCAAGTGCTTTCGTGTTTTTTAAGAGAGAGAGAGAGAGAAATTGTAATTGCTCCTGTCTTTTTACGACTGTTTTAGTAATTAACATCAGGTTCATAAATGTATTATGCCATGACTTTATCATTATTTATTATGACATTAGACCCTAAGGCTGCTAATGGAAATAAAGAAAGATTATATTCTCAACAAAAATATATTTCGTGGCATAAACGAAACAAATTTACTGGCGTCGGTCTTAGAAAATTTGAAACAACTAAAAGTTCAACAAACAAAACAAAAAGCCACGATTCAATATTTAGTCCATCTTTCTCCCATCTCGATCACATCTTGTAGCCGAGTGGGCATGGAATCGACTAGACTTTTCAAGTAGCAACTGTTCTCAATCACGGCATCCCAGGCATCCCGGACGAGCTTCCACAAATTATCAAGACGTCTTGGAGGGGGATTGGGCCAGTTTTTCCGTACATCCTTCTTTACTTGTGCGCCGTAGCTCAGTCGGAATAACGTCAGAATTAAGATGTCAACGTCTCAGGTTCAAATCCTGGTCACTCCTTTTTATTTTATTGTGTTACAGTATAGTATAATGTAATAATACAAGAAGAAAAGATTAATACTAGTATTATGGAACTATACTGTTTCAAATCTAACATTAAATGTACATTATTCATATCGCTAAAGAACGATAACAGAATACAAATGTTAACTTTAATATTATTTATATCGCTAAAGAACGATAACGGAATAAAAATAAGTACTTGAATATTATTTATAACACTAAAGTACGATAACAGAATATATATGATAACTTGAATATTATTTATATCGCTAAAGAAAGACAACAAAATAATATGGTAACTTGAACAAGGCTCGAACTCACAACCTTCGAATCATTTAGCGAACATACTACCGCTCCTCTACGAGACGCAGATGTGAATGACTCTTACTTAAATATCTTAGTTCCGAAACTGCTTCTATAGGCGTATGCATCGTGTAACATCACCGTGATCCGAAGTAGACTTAGAAAGTATTGGCTGTTCACGAGTGCGGCCACTTTTTTTTATCCAATTCAATAAACCCTCTTTCACCCTGAGGTATATTAGGGTTATAGTTTGCATCAAAATACATATTTTATAACCAATAAACAATAGTAAAGTGATAACATAAAATAGTGGTCACAGTTACAATTTACATGAATTATGTAGAAGCATGCACATTAGTGAAAGAATGGCTCATGTTAAAGATTAATGAGATGTTTGAGGAATAATCAATATAAAAGGTATACAAGAATGTCTAACCGTTTCAGAGTAAATCACGATGTTAAAAAGATAATCAATAGTAGATTAATAAAACAAAGTTTCACTTTCACTTTCAAATTAATACTTAATTCATGAACAATGAAACAGTTAAGAGTAATAAATAGATATTACAAGCAAAGATTTACGGTTGCAAGTTACATACATGATTCAGGAACAATTAAATAATTAAAATGTAACACAAGTAATGACTTAACAATTAACGAATACCGAAATTCTTGAAGGGCAATATATAATGGTAGGGGCAATGCAAAAGCTTTAAAAACAAATGTAAACAGTACAGTAAAGGAATAGTAGAAAAAATGACTTAAGATTACAAATTAAACTCATTCTTTTTCAGGCAATAGGTAACAGCAAAGAGATGCTAATAACAATACACTGACTGTAGTTACAGATTAAACACATTATTTAAAAAAAAACAAACACACAGAGGATTAATAGCTATTTTTAGGCATCATTCAAAGGGACCATGACTTTAATTCACATCTTCTTGACGTCACTTCGTATATTATTTTGTGTTTCAATCTATTTCAATTTGTTATTTTTCCCTGTAACAACAAAATATGTTTCATAAAGCCTCAAGGCATTTCTCTGTACTTATTGTATCACGGTACTCTTTGTCAATGGCAACCTGTAATGGTTGTAGGAAGAAATATATATAAATAAAAATAAAATAGTTATTAAAGACATTATTTTAAAAGCAATAAATAGCTATATTAAGAGATGACTTGAAATTTACGAATTAAATGCATTATTTACTAACAATAATTAGCAATAAGGAGGTATTACAAGAAATGGCTCAAAATTGGACATTAAATACATAATTAAAAATAAATAAATAAATAAATAAATAAATAAATAAATAAATAAAAACCAATAATACAATAGTATGCGAAATTGAAGACTTACAGTTTCATAATAGTTGATTAGAACTAATACGATTTTTTTTCATGAATAATTTAACATTTTCCAGTTTCACGAATATTCTATTCAAGAAGGACATGAAATAATTATATGATTTAGAGTTGGTAAGTATATTGGTTAACGGTTTGGTAAATGTATAATTTAAAGTGTTCAGTAACAACTCAAGCTCGTATCCTTCACGGCAAAAGACTGGACAGTCATATAATACATGTTTGACATCTTGAGATTCCTCCCCAGAAATGCAAGTTGCATCGTCCGGCCAATTTTTTTGACAGCTATACAGATAATGAAATAAAACTGGGAGCTCCTTTATTGTATATACGTATTGTTTAAAACACACTGCGCATGTGCAGTAAACAAGAGCCTCTGTATATATGCTACTTGTGGACAGTTATGTAAAATTGTTGTCAACATACAGGTGGACTCCTATCAAGACTCGCTCCAAATTTTAATTCCGTATCTGTACAATCCTTGTTACAACTGCATTTATCTACTTTTATTAGGCATGCTTGTATATTATATCGTAACAGTCTGATTTACAAAAAATCTTTCTTTTTAAACTCACTGTTATTACTATCGGAAATTGAAGTGCAGCAAGAAATAGTTACAATTTGTATAATTATTGTTTCATCAGTATTTATTAGAAAAATTCATTTCTTTTCTGTAAAAGCATCTTTTTTGTATTTCATATTGCTACTGAAATCTGATGTGAAACAAAACGACTCTTTACATTTAACTCTACTTGATGAAAATGTTGTTTTTACATCTTCACAGGTCGAGGTCTTCTACGTGGAGAGTTAAGAAACGTCTGAATTTTGACTGTGAGGATGGAATTTCTAAACCTCTAGTAGAAGAAATTGTTGAAGAAAAAGTTACTTTGAAGTGCCCCAGAGTGAAAAAATCATTTAAAAGCAGGTAATGAGAAAATATTCGGAGGAAGTAAAAAGAAAGCAGGATGCCGAATTGCAACAGATTTGTGGCAACTATAGCCTAGTACTTCAAATCCGGACTTGTTGGAAACTCAGAAAATAAAAAAAAATTATTGGGTTTTTGTGTTTTTGAGCATAATTATGTAACTTCTGTTTCAATTAGTACGACGTGTTTTTATTTTATATTTTTCATTTTTGAACATTATTTAGTACATCACATGCTTCTGTTCATGGTGAAAATTCGTTATGTCACTTTTGACTTATTTTTAGCTGTTAATTTTTATAAATGTTTATTACATCTTAAATATGAGTTTCAATAATAATGCCCTTAGAATCCGTAAAATATGAATATACTGTATGTATCGGAACAGTCTCTTATTAGCCCACCATTTGGGACTTTTACTATAGTTAACACTTTCTTCTCTGTCCAGTTCACGGATTTGGTAGGGTTGTTGAGCGTGTTTCTTTACAGTGTCTGGATAAAATGAAGTATTTATTTCTTGGTGTTGATTCATACGTACCAAGTACCGTCCTTGACGTAAGAGAAAATTGAAGGGATGAGAATGAGACGGTCCAAAACCACACTTTTGAGAAAAATAGTTTCTTTGTGCGAGTTCATGTGGTGAAGATACTGGTAAAATATTATACAATTTACTCAACAAATAACGTAAGTAGGACGCTGGAGAAATTATGATAGCAGATCCACTAGCATTGGACTCTAAACCTTTAACACGTTCTGTAAAATTTTGTTTTTGTGGCTTAGGATTATATCACTCTCACTGCTTCAATATTCATTCATTCAGTCATTCATTTAGTGCTCTGTCCAAGGGCACTGCCTACATTAGGGAATGTGCAAATCTCAGCACTGCAATTTCTAGACGATACATTTTTGATGTCAACGACTGTCACGGATATGAGGCAATTGTTAAATGCTTTCGAAAAATATTGCATAAATTGGGACCTTATATTAAATAAACATAAAACAAAACTGATGATTTGTAAAAAGGGATGTAAAATATCAATGTCAGAAAATATATTAATCAACGAATTTAACTTAAAAACTACGACGAACTTAAAATATCTCGGAATAAATATAAATTACAAAGGAGAATGGATAAATCAGATAAAATATATAATGTAGGTAGGGAAACGGTGAAAATAATAGATGATACTACATATAAATTACCCAATATCAACAATAATATGCTTAATAGAATTTATTTCACGACTGTTGAATCTAGATTATTACATGGATGTGAGTTATGGGGATTAGAAGGAAAAGCATTGATAAATTTAAATAAAATAAGAGCCATATATTGTAAAACAGTATGATACGATATGATATGATACGATATGATATGATACGATATGATATGATATGATATGATACGATATGATATGATATACGATATGATATGATATGATATGATATGATATGATATGATATGATATGATATGATATGATATGATATGATATATGATATGATCAGGGGCGTATTTTGCGGGCTACCGGGGCTACCGGCGGTAGCCCAAGGAAATTACAAAAGAAAAAGTTTATAATATAACATAATGTAATAATTTTGTATTATTAGTTTTACCATAGTAATTAAAATTAAAGTAATTGTTAGATATATTTTGTGTAATAATAGGGTCAGCGGCAGCCCAAACCCTTTAACCAGTATACGCCACTGGATATGATATGATTATGATATGATATGATATGATATGATATGATATGATATGATATGATATGATATGATATGATATGATATGATATGATATATGATATGATATGATATGATATATGATATGATATATGATATGATATATGATATGATATGATATATGATATGATATGATATATGATATGATATGATATGATATGATATGATATGATATGATATATGATATGATATGATATGATATGATATGATATGATATGATATTTATTCGTTAATCAACTTTACAATTCACAGTTATGGTGGACCTTCACATTTCTAAAACAGTATTAAATATTAGTTTAATTTAGTCAAATACTGCAGCTAGAATAGAAATGGGAATGGACAATATCATGAGTACAATCCTAGTGAGGAACACAAAATATTTAATTAAAAGAATCCAAATTGACCAAAATAAGTTTATGGAACAATATTTATTAAATCAAATTGAAAATACGACAAATAAAGCAATCGTAAAAATTAAAAATAACATTTTTAATATAGGATTAGGATGGTTATGGGATAACTTAGCTACTAGAAACAGAGCAGCAAGCCTAAACTTAAATAAATCGAGATGTAAAAATATTACTAGACAAGATGATTTTAGTAGTATCAATGAAATGCGCTCCCTAATATTTTTTAATGAATATAAAAAGATATGGGGACGGAGTACATACATAGATAATATGAAAATGAAAGAAAGATTGGACTAGCCTGATTCAGACTGGGGATTGGAGATTAAGAAATAATAGAGGTAATATACCTCAAGGCATGTGCCCATTACGTGGACAAAAAGAAGATGACATTCATATTGTTTTTGAATGTCAATATACAAAAGAAATATGGATGAAATTTATAAATGAAAAGTTCTTACAAATGAATAAAGAAATAGCTATAAGAAAACTTATGAATAATAACATAAAATTACAAAGGCAAACAGGTATACATCTTTTTTTGGCCAAAACAATTAGAATGGAAAGAATAAATGAAATAGCTAGAATTAAATGAGAGAGTTTTTGATAGTACTGTCTATAAATAAAATAAAACATATATAAGTTATTCAAAAGATTTAAATATATTAGAATAATGGAAGATTTATATATGCTAGTTGCACATTGCAGATTAAACGTGGAGTACAACTTAGACAAGTGAGAAAAGACTAATTGTAACAACATACTAAAATGAGTTGAGTGTTGCAACAAAACTAATCGCAAGTGCAAGATAAAAAATCGTATATTAAATGGTTAAGTTTCGAAATTATATTAAAATTATTGTATATCTATATGTAAAGTATGTAATGTAAGGCTTCAATAATTATATATACTGTATGTACTTTTTGGTCTGCGAACTATAATAAATATCACACATCTATACTCACTTGTATCCCCTCTCCTGTTCGGAAAACTGTTTCAAAATTAATTTCGTTATTGTTATATTTTTGAGTCACTAATTAATTTTGTTTTTTGCTATTTCAGATATTCAGAGCAACACAGAGCGGGCGATTTTGCAGCGAAGAGGCGTTTAGATTTCAACACAGAGGCTTGTTTCTTTTTCCCACCGTCCTTCAATGAAACGGAAGAAACTAGAAATTTAATCTCTCAAGAGATTAGGGAAAAGAAAAGGAGTAAAAGTGATGAAAGTAAGGAGCGTTGGGATTTATTTTTTGAAAATTACGAAAGTGAGTTTGCTTTGATTTCTGGCTGAGTTAGAATTTTATTAATAAATATGTTATTTTGTGTCATATTTATGCATGGATGTTAAGTCTTTCTCTCTTATTCAGGACGATTGGAATGGGAAAGAATGATGTCCAAGAACGCCCCAGCAAACCCTCGAGATGCGGAGATTATTCGACCTCAATATAACATACAATAAAGTAATAGTCTTACATTTAAGTCTTCATTGCTAATTTTTAGAATTAAATTTCTTAAACTTCTATTAATTTAATTTTCAAAAATTAATAGAATTTGTTTGCTAAGTACAATGTTTTTTTAATTAAAGTTTTCTATAATAACGCATCCAGTTTCATTTGTTTAATTATACCTCCAGTTACAAAAATTATTAACATGAGTTGCATGACAGGAAGATCAAGAATTGATGAAGTAGGGTTTGTGGGTTATTTAACCCTTAAGCCAATGGTCGTCAGCACTCGCTGAAATGTGCAAAGGTTAAGCGGAGCCGTCCCGTGTGCCCCGTCGTGCAGCAGGAAGAGGTTTAGAGCATTCCCGCTAGCAGCTACGAGTGCATCATGGTGCACTGTGTTCTCCGCGGGGAAGAGACGCTAGCCCCAGGGTGCTCTTTGCTGACGACCGCTGCCTTAAGCAGTCGCGCCTAACTTTGTAATTTTAAGAGTCGCGCAGGATGTTGCTCATACCCCAAATATAATGAGTTATTATGGGCTATTTTGAGTGAACAATTAAAATATTGCTCTTTCTTATTTATACAACTATATGAAATACTTTTATATCTATCACAATGTTATAATTATTAATGTACAGGAATGGTAATATTGCAATATTGGTTCACATATAATATTTATTTATTTTTTATTTATTTATTCATTTGTTGTTGAACATAACAGGCAAACCCCAATTACAATGTTCACGACTAACAAATTAATTTATAAAACATAAACACGGAAAAGGAAACATATACTTATTAATAACTGAAACAAAATAGAAATAAGAGAAAGAAAAAAAGAGAAATTGAAATAAGGTGTGAAAGTAGATTCAAATTAACTAATAACAATGTTCTGTAAAATACGATAACAAATAATTCTGTATCTAGAGAAATTCATATTGAAAATATCAACATTCGGATGAGGATGTAATTTATTGTGTAACTGTAACATTTGGAAAACTGGGGAATTTTTGTGGGATTCAGTATTTGTCCTCGGTATGTAAAATAAATTTCGAAATTTCGTTTTAAGCTTAGGTGCATATAATGTTATATAATAAAATAAACCAACATAGTCCAACTTATTGTTAATAATTTTATAAAGAAAATTTGAACGTCTATTCACTCCTTATGATAATTTACTTTTCAGCTCCCTTTCCAGACCACTTTCTTGGTTTACTGTGCGCACAGTCACTACTTCAAAGCCACTGTTATCAGTGTTGCCAACCAAGGAACAAGAAATCCCCCTGTATCATATTAAAAGTCCCCCCTAAAATTCAAAGAAATCCCCTAAATTTTCTAATTTTCACTGAAATAAACGGAACATAAAAATTATAAAAAATATAATTATGCATACTGTACATAATTGAATAGAATAAAAATTTTCACGCTGACCTGCAATAGAATAGAATACTCACAGTACAACCCTGTATGCCCTTGCACAGGAAGACGATTTTTTAAGAATTTGATTTTTAAGTGTTTGTGTTTGCATTAGTTGCACACTGTGTTCAAGAAAAAAGGAAAATATGTTCAAAAATATTTAATATCAAAGCTCTGGGAGACAAATTCATTGTTGAAAGGTAAGTTAATATTTTGTATCGACTTATGTTACAGAGTTGATATTTTTATACGTGGTAGTACAAAAGAAAAGAATTATCTAATTTCTTATGTGCAAGAATTTTGAATTATAAAATAAGATATTTATTATAAAGGTACAGTAGTGGCAAAAAAACTGGACCGACCCTTGTAGCTGATTTCAGAGCCTTGTTCACTCCAGAGCATGATAGAGTGGTAACCAAGTCTTTCGTGGTTCGAATCCTACCTGGGAAGGAAGTTTTTTTTCCTTATTCAAATTTATTCCCAATACTTTTGGATTGCAGCGATATTTTACTACTTAATTAACTTATTATTCCCAGAACATGAATTTTACCAGCAATCGAGTCGAGTGTCGACTTTCACAAACAGACAATTCGTTTCAAACTAAAAATGCTATTTATACCTCACATGACTGGCAATTGTTGTGTTCAATATTATTTTATATAAAATAAAATCTAATTAAGAAAACATAGATGTAGAGTAAAAAAAGAAATGAAAATCAGTTGTATCAAAAGCATAAATTTACTGCAGGTTGGGGAAATTGTTTAACTGCATTTTACTACAGACACTATTGTTGTGTAGGCCATGACTTAAGCAAGGCAACCAGGTGGCCCGGGTTCGATTCCCGGTCGAGGCAAGTTATCTGGTTGAGGTTTTTTCCGGGGTTTTCCCTCAACCCAATATGAGCAAATGCTGGGTAACTTTCGGTGTTGGACCCCGGACTTATTTCACCGGCATTATCACCTTCATCTCATTCAGACGCTAAATAACTTAAGCTGTTGATAAAGCGTCGTAAAATAACCTACTAAAATAAAAAAAAATAAGTAAGACAAGGAGAACACGTGTGCAACGCGACGACGGGCAGGAGAGAACGTCATAATAATATACTCCGAGTAATGAAGAGAGCAAGTGAGACAACATGCTTGCAAGATGCGATACCGTCCGAAGAGAGGATTTTATGGCCATGATATTCATTGTTCAATTACAAAACACAGTAGTTTCGCTGTAATTAATTTTAAAAATAATTCCTAATGACGTAGTTTAAAAAACACCCCAAAATCCCTCTAAAATTTATCTTTTACCCTCAAAATCCCTCTAACATTTTTATCCCCCCAAAACACCCCCTGGAAAGATGTTTGCCTCCCCAAATTTGGGGGAAAACCTCCAAGTTGGCAACACTGACTGTTATTGTTACACAAGTATGGTAAGTTTAGTCACTATCAATATTTACAATAGGAGCATTGTTGTAACACTTCGTCACCCCACACAACTTAAACCGTTAATATCTCGAGTATGCGAATTCCGATTTCAAACGTGTTTACGGTTATTGTTGCCTTATCAATTCTAAGAAAGGTACATAAAGTTTCAGAAGTACAAGCTTACTATGTAGTTAACAGCACCGTGTATGTGACTAGGGTGCTGACAACACCCCACGCGACTGCTTAAGGGTTAAACAACAATATGTTCATGTAGTTTGTCCGTAGTTATGAAATAATTGGGGTCTAAGGGTCATATTCTTTAACGAGATTGCGGATGAAGACTTTCCAAAGTCGACTTTCGTAGGAAAGTTTAACTTTCTTCAAAGTCCTATTCATAGACACTTCTTCTGAGACTTTGACTTCAACTTCGACTTCGGTAAGTCGAGATTTGACGATCTTGTTCTAATGTTGACAATACAATCACTGCCTTTTAAACGAATTAAATTAATGGATAGTTGAAATAAGCTTGGAGGAAAATTGTGATTGAGGCCAAAAACCTTCTGAAGTTTGATGTGGCATAGTGATTGATTAATTAATTGATATTCATAAATATTATAATTATGTTTTATTTTTTCTACATTATCATATTTTGTTATGAAACAAAGTTAACATGTACTATATGTACGGTTCCATATGCAGGTTATTCGCGTTAACCAATCAACATCGTTGTTTGCAGATTATTTAAAGTTTTAAATTCTGCAAATTTTCAAATTCTAAGGAATGCATTGCATGGAGTTACTGGAATCATAACATTAGATTTTGTCACTGAAACTTTCATGTTCTCATTCTGCACTTACCTTGCCATAATATTGGATGACGACCTCCATGCATCGCGGCATAAAGTTACGATGATATTACGTCACTCAGCGACCGGCTGACAGTAAGAACATTATGGCCTTTCGTCCAGACGACTCTGGTTCGATCCTCGAACAGGTCATGATGGAATTTGTAATGGACAAAGCAGTCGTTACAGTGGGGTTTTCTCGGAGTACTCCCGTTTCCCTCTATAATTTCACCAACACTCTCCATCTTCCCCTAATTTCGTCTATCATCTGCAATAGTAAAAACAGGTTGGGATACTACGGGTTTTCAATGCTGATATAGGAAGGACTTGGGGTTTCGAGTCCCTGAGGCTTATCAGTAGAGCTAGGAAGTTGGTACCAAAACTGTTAAGTTGTGTGAGCTTGGACTACATCTCTACCGAGTGAAAAGCAATAGAGCGTTTCTTGGTGTCAGTGAAGCAGAACGACAACATGTACAGCCGGGTGGTGATCAAAAATGTGCTCCAATCGTCCACAGCTTTAGAACAAGAAAATAATATAAAAACAATAATTTGTAATTATAAAGTTCGTAACTCCCAATCTAAATTAATTTACTCACACATGTAAAAGTAACACACAAAGTATATAATTATGATTCTAGCCTCATTATAACAAATAACAATGAAATTTTTCATTTTATCAAGAGAAATAATCCTTTTAGGTTCAAACAAAACAAAAATATTTGTACTTTGAAAATATTCGTTCTACGTCACAAGACGTTACTGGAGCAAATCTGAAATATGATACAGTATTTATCACTATCATCAGATGAACGATTACTTTGTGAATCTAATAGTGTATCTCGTATGTGGGACATAATATTAAATCCATAATTGTTTTCAAGAGAATTTTTCGTTTCTATTGTAATGACAGCTAGGAAGTTCGTATCGTAATTCCGATGTTGAACTTGGACTGTAACGCAAGTGAATGAATAGCACATTTAACGAAGAATAATCGGGGAAAAAATAAACGTGTTACACACTCCTGTTTTCATAATTATTTAATAATAATAGATGAGTTTACTTTTTTGGAATCATGCATAATATTCACATTACGTAAATAATACAATAATAATAGAATAGCTCACTTTGTTCAGAACCTAAAATATAAACATAAATTAACTGAAATTTATTGCTTTGGTACGAACTTCCTAGCTCTGTTTATCAGGTTACTCGTCTGCAAAAAGGAATTTGGCTCTATCAGGGATTGAGGCAAAATGGCCTACCTGTCAGCGTCGGATTCGCGAATGCCACGGGTCACCTGTCGGAATTGGAAAATCATCGCAGATATAGGGCTCACAGTGGAGCAAGACGTGCCCAAGTGTACGGTCCAGTCCTCGTAAAACCAGCCAGTCAAGAACTTTTTGGTTGGGAGTTAGTTTGCTAGTTAGCAGCAAGCGGCAACGTAGTGAAGGAGAGAGTCTTCCCAGTCCATATACAAAAAATCTCTGTACTTTCTCACGCGCAAGTTGGTTTCACGAGATAACGAATGGCCACTTCTAATTTCGGTACTGTTATGATGAATGTAAACACAATGAGGTTACTCTGTGCTAGAGAGTGGACTATGTGGAGCATTTGCAGTTTTTTTAAATTCAAATTGTCTTCTCCGCGCTTTCCATTAACAACGTTTCTTACTTCCTCTGGACTATTTCTGGCCTGAATTGCGGTCAAGTGACGATTTCATAAAATTTGGAAGATCGGAAAACTTGCATCCTGGATAAAACACACCTAAACAACGACGAAAACATGACGGGTTTGGTTAGGAGAAGCAACCATGCTACTCGTAAGCGGACTCTGTATGAAAGTTGGCATAAACCAGGAGAATTTTTCGCGAGAAACCGCAACTCCTAGCGGAATGGATCTTCGCCACAGTGTGAAAATTTTCAATTCTAGCTGAGCAAAATCGATTTTCGGAATGCAACAATTATCACCAAACAAAAGCTAATTCATAAAAAAAATTATCACTTACCACTTTCATTTGACATCTGGCATCAATCTGTGGATTCAGCGACAACCTTTCATTTGACATCTGGCATCAGTCTGTGGATTCAGCGGAAGTCTGAGGTTTGTTATCTTTTGTGACATTACATATTATCACGCTGCCAGCCGATTTTAGTGTCTCTTAGGAGAAACATGTAACTCTAGTATGGTTTGAGATATTTATTACATGAAAAGCGCATGTTGTCGAGGAAGGTATGTACAGAAAAAGAAAAGTCCCTCCTAATTTTACTTTCAGATACAACGTATTGAACATGTGCAATAAACAAGAGTGTCTTGAGAAACTTGTTGCCTACATTCAGGTGGACTCGACTCGCATCGAGAGACTTGTCTTTTTTTTATTATGGAACTGTACTTTCTCATTTTCTCGTCAAATATAATTTGTTGATAATTAATATAATATTTTTAATTTATTACACACTTTTCCGGGACTTAAATCTTGTTAAAAAATATAAGTTTTTCATTTTGAACTAGACCCGCAAAAAAAAATCTCAAATTTTCCATCTCTGAATATTAAATATTTGCTAAGTATAGTCTCATTTTACACATAAAAAAACCCTCTAAAGTAACGAAAAGTGCATAACTTACACTTTTAATTTTTTTGTTTTTGTTTTTTTTTTTTTTTTTTTAATCCTGTCTTTCAGTTTGAAGACGGAAGCTATTCGACGTCTGGCGAAATATTTCGAAATCAGAGCGGATTATGGGGATAATGTAATTTGTACTTCGTGCTTACAACTTGGAGGACTGTAATGAAGGGATTTCTGAAGGAAATTAAAAGCTTTATGTCAAAAATGTCGGGCAATAACTTTTTTTCCTGAGAAATTAAATGTTCGCCCGAAGGACAAACTTAAATATTACGTTGGTTAGAATAAATCGTCTCTAGGATGTAGAAACGTAATATTATTCCTAGGCCTATAAACAGTTACACAGGGCAATACCACAGTCTACTATATACAGTCGCGAAGCTTGAGGTGATTTTTTGCAAATCTCGCGATAAAGCGCTCCAAGAGGTTAGCAACTAGAAACAATAGACTGTCCACTGTCGACTTTGGATTTAGAGTCGACTGTGTCGTATTTCCATCGAGTGCTAGGTCGTTGCGTATTTCACATTGATGCATGTGAAGAAAAATCCTAACATATATTTCTTATTTTACTTCTAGATGCAAAAGTGGTTAATAAACAGCAGGAGGGAAGATCTAATGACAAAGAATGAAGCATATCTTTATAATAATATAAAGTTTTGCTCTCTTCATTTCGAAAACACACAATTTATGAATGAAAACAGAAATAAATTAATCTGGAATGCAGTTCCAACTTTATTTGATGTTTCAAGTAAACCTGTTCTGTTATTACCTGCAGCTGAGAAACAAAAGCTTTGCATTAATTCTACGTCTGTATCAGCTGATTCCTTGATTAATTGTACATTTTCAGACAACTTAGGCCTACTTTTTTTTTCAAAGGATATGTTTTTAATTATAGCCGTCAATTTTGTTGCTATCTTTATTTGTTACTTTACTAGAGACGTAGAAAAAGTAAGTCTGTTACAATAAAGTTTATTGATAACGTTTTATTTCCAACTAACCGTACCCGTGCGCTCCGCTGCACCCGTTAGAAATAAATATAAAGTAATTACATAATTAAAATAGGGCATTTGATCCAGGCAATATTCGTGTTTGATAGAAGGATAAAACGTTTAATATGTTGCTTAATTTAAATTATATTTAAATAATTAAAATGGAATCATTTTGGTCCACAGAGCACTCATTTGGTGCAATGACAATTCCTTTAACATGTTTCTTAATTTTTATTACATGCATCCATAGTTCACTGA